>NC_090222.1:33767500-33865000 GCF_024489055.1 Chanodichthys erythropterus
ACAATGTCTTTACTACTTCTCTGGAACTTGAATGTGGTAATTTTGTTGCTTTCTATGGGAGATAAAAAACCTTTTGGATTTCATCAAAAATATCTTAATTAATTTGTGTTCCGAAGATGAACAAAGGTCTTACGGGTTTGGAATGACATGAGGGTGAGTAATTAATGACAGAAATGCCATTTTTTTAGTGAACTAACTATTTAAATTTGTTCTTATTTCTTGTGTGTACGGCTGAAGGATCAGTGTGTGTGCCTCCAGAATGTTCTCCTGAAAAGCTGTTTGCGTCAATCATGACATTCCATTAGCACACACATTCATATCTTATTATTCCTATTACAAAGGTGGCTGTAGAAATCTAACATTCACAACAGGCCTTGGATTTCTTTAGAAGGCATGAGCTCAGAGTGAAACGTACAGTGAAATGCTTTTGTAGATGAGAGCATGTCAGGTGGAAGAAAAATACCCACAAAGCACCACTGTAGTTCCTTTCAACACTCCCATTCAATTTAAAGTTGGGTCGTTTCTGCACCAGTAAGCATTCCGCCCAGGGGATAGGCCTACTGAGCAAACCAAGACAGCCATTCTACAATCTATTTTTAACTCCCATCAATTATGAAAAAAAGCTCCAACAATAATTACTGTAACATGTACGGCATGCAACACTTTCCTTTGTGCGCAGTGGCGTTATAATGCGGCACTTCACCAAGAAGAGGAAAACTCATTTCGAGAAATAAAACCAGGTCCATACAGTACGTCACAGCTTGTGTCTGCGGTGCACTTACAGTAATCATTTGGCCGTGATGTATGCGGGGTCCTGCTGTACGATCTGATGGTATGTTGTGAATGGACATTCAGAGTGCTTAATATTGCTGTGGAAAGGAGTTAGACTCATTACAGCTGAAAGAGAGACCATCCATCCATCTAGAGGACTGCTGATCTGCCCTAAACAGCTAATTCCATATCTGCTTACAGAACAGATGCATTCTCACTTTCTGCTCGTATTACTGAGCTGTGCACACACTGACTAACAAAACACTAACACAATGTACCAAAAACTAATAATACCATCTTTTGGCCAAATTCAAAAGCAGCAAGCTTCTGAAACCATGACAAATGGAAAACCTATTGAAGCTTGTTTCCGCCACTGAATACAAAATAAAAAATGGTAAGTGTCACTTTTTATCTCACAATTCTGACTTTTTTCTCAGGATTGTGTGATATAAACTTGTAATTCTGACTTTTTTTTTTTCACATTTGAGTGATATAAACTCACAATTCTGACTTTTTCCCTCAGAATTGCATGGTATAAATTAACAATTGTGATTTATAAAGTCAGAACTGTGGGATATAAACTAACAATTCTGAAAAATAAAGTAAAAAATTTCAGGAAAACGAAAAAATTCAGAATTGCAAGAAAATTTTTTTTAAAAATTGCAAGATAATTTTGACATTTTGACTTTTTCTCACAATTGCGGATTTATATCTTGCAGTTCTGACATTATGGGCCCTATTTTAACAATCTAAATGCAAAGTGTAAAGCGCACGGCGCAGGTGCACTCAGGGCGTGTCCAAATCCACTTTTGCTATTTTAACAACGGAAAAACGGTCCGTGCGCCGGGGCGCATTTTTGAAATGGGTTGTCCCTATTCTCTTAATGAGTAATGGGCGTAACATTCAATAAACCAATCAGAGTGTCATCTCCCATTCCCTTTAAGAGCGAGATGCGCTTGCGCCATCGCAGATTGCTATTTACATGGTGGACTTTGTTGGCGGAAAAGCTGAACGCTTTTCAAGCGAAGAAACCGATCTGCTCGTGCGCAAAGTTAAACGTTTAGTTAGAAGTTAAAGGAAGTTACATTTTTATATTTATGTAGCCTGAACAATAATATTCTTTTACACTGTAATCCTTTTGTTTTTAATATTTGGCATGTTTGTGTGATGCGCATCCCTGTGTGTAATAAGCAAAGTCAACGCGCACTGAGGCGCAGTTTCTACCAACGCGCTCTAACAAAAAAATATTGCGCCATTGACTTTAGACTTTAGACCAGGTTTGAGTTGGTCTATGGCGCAGTCTATTTTCAGCTCCTTAAAATAGCAATGCACCGGCAATGCGCCTGAACACACCTCTTTTTTAGACCAGCACACCCATGGGCGCACTTACTGGCGCAAATGCATTTACTAATTTAAAGGGATAGTTCACCCAAAAATGAAAATTTGATGTTTATCAGCTTACCCTGATAAACAGCTTACCCCCAGTGCATCCAAGATGTAGGTGACATTTTTTCTTCAGTCGATCACAAATGATGATTTTTAACTGCAACCGCTGCCCTCTGTCATTCAAATCATTGCAGTAGATGGGAACTTCATCTATAAGAGTGAATAAACCTTGCTTAGACAAATCCAAATTAAAACCTGCGGCTCGTGACGACACATTAATGTCCTAAGACACGAAACGATCGGTTTGTGTGAGAAACCGAACAGTATTTATATAATTTTTTACCTCTAATACACCACTATGTCCAACTCCGTGCAGCTTCCGGTGAGTAAGGTCAGATCGCGCTCTGACAACGGAAGTGATGTCTCGCGCTCATTGAAGTATATGGGCGAGACATCACTTCCGTCTACAGAACGCGTTTTTTGACCTCACTAACAGGAAGCTGAACGGAGTTGGACATAGTAGTGTATTAGAGGTAAAAAAATGATATAAATAATGTTCGGTTTCTCTCACAAACCGATCGTTTCGTGTCTTAGGACATTAATGTGTCGTCACGAGCCGCAGGGTTTCATTTGGATTTGTCTAAGCAAGGTTTATTCACTCTTATAGATGAAGTTCCCATCTACTGCAATGATTTGACTGACAGAGGGCAGCGGTTGAAGTTAAAAGTCATCATTTGTGATCGACTGAAGAAAAAATGTCACCTACATCTTGGATGCACTGGGGGTAAGCTGATAAACATCAAATTTTCATTTTTGGGTGAACTATCCCTTTAAGGACGTGGCGCTGAACGGGAAAACGCGAACGGCGTCGCATTGCGCCAGGTGTATTATAGGGCCCTATAACTCACAATTGCGAGTTCATATCTATATATCATAACTGTGAAATTAAAAGTCACAATTATCTTTTTTTTTTTTATTATTATTATTCCATGGTGGAAACAAGCTTCCATGATAACCCTACTGTAGAGAAAGAAAAAAAACAGCACTGAAATTTGTATTAAAATATTAATTAAAATGCAATAAAATTCCCTTTTTTGACAGAAGGATAGACCACAAAATGCTGGCTGAAAATATAAACAGAAACCACAACTTGAAAAGGTAAAATAACAGAAACTCTGACTGTGAGATTTTTATGTAATTTTTTTTATAATATACTGTAACGATTATTTAATTTAAACACCAGCTGAGTGTAATATTTGGCAAGATAAATAATTAATATTAAGGGTACATTTTTTTCACTTTATTCAATATTTCTTAAACTAAAACTTCTTAAACTAAAATTGCTTACATTAATTGAAATAAAGTAGAAATAGGATACAATATAAATATTACATGAAAAACATAAAAAAAACTAAAATTGAAAATCAAAAATAAACTGAAATAAAATAAGTATGAAGTGCTAAAATTCCTAAAACTGAAATAAAAGTAAATCAACAAAGTACAAAACAAACTGGAAATAAAAAAAGAAATATTAATAAACAAAACAATAGTATATATAAATAACACTTACATAAAATAACACTGATCAACAATGTTTTTTCCACACATTTATTTACAGTCAATTTATTTAACATTTTATAAATTAATGGAATCTACATGTTATTGTAAAATCATGCCAATTGAAGGAAGTTTGCGTGATCTCTTAAACAGTTTGGTTTGAATCAGTGGCTCCTGAATTTTCAGTTTCAGCCCAAAAATTCTGCATCACAAGTAAGTATGGCGGAAAATGTTATCACGGGAAACATTTATATGCCTTAAAATCTTTAGGCTCTTTACACTAGCAGACTGACAACGGGTACCATGGACATGGCCATCTCAGCTGGTGGTCTTATTGGGAGACGTATTTATAGAGGCTCGAGGTCTCTGCTACATCACCCCAGGCCAGGAAACCATGCATGGCTGCGGCCTGACTCTCCCCATCTGCTCCATCAACACACACACACACACACACACACACACACACACACACACACACACACACACACACACACACTACATGTGCTTACGAGATGCTACGTCAGCTCTGCTCTCTGATTCACTCAACATCACTTCTGTCTGACACGATTGAGAGTGCATGGGGCGGAAAACAAACCCATTAGAGGGAGAGGGAGAGAGTTAAAGAAGACACATATGAACATCACAGCTACGTGAGGGACACAAAAAGTAGCAATGCTACTAACTTAACTGCATTTTATTAGCTCAGTTGATTTTATAATAGTGTAGTTTTTCCACAAACAAGCTACTTTTCCCAACTACCCTGAAAAAATTTTGGAGTAGAAACAATTTTCACTCAGAAATTGCAAGTAAATGTCACAATCAATTATAAAGAAACATACATTGAATTAAATGTGAAATTCTGAAGTGAAAAGACAGTAAAGTATTAAAACGAATCAATCATCTTTGTTTCATTTACAACTTTGAAAAATCTTTTTATACAGACTTTGTATGACATTTTTCATCCAATGGGCCTAATGGCAATAGGATGGCAGATCTCATATGAGAGCTTTTAGAAACCAAGCTCTGAGAGGTTTGTGACATACGGTTATCGCTGACTAACCTTATCTACTGATTTTAAAATGTCCTTGAGTTCCTTCATCACCACTCCAAAAAGCAGAGTGTCTAAGCAACTGCCGAGTATAACCACAGGTTTCCTGAGGGCATTACGTTAACGTTACATAAAAAACCTAAGCAAAACTCTGGGATGATTTCTCTTCTCTGTAAAAGACAGAAAGCTTCATACTTTTCTGCAGCATGGCTTTCAGCATCCTGGGAGATAAAATCTCTCCTGAAACCTAATGACAGAGAAAACACATATTACACGGGCTCTCAGTAATGGGTTCTGACCACAGAGAAGAAAATGAGAAACAGAAGAGAACAGCTATCGATGCTAAACCGCGATCACCCTGCATCCAAGCCCTTCTGAGGCCGATCTCATTCATCCACTTCAATCGCACACTAACCCATCTGAGACGGCACATGGCTGGCAGCCATACAGCGCACAAACTCCCATGTCTGCAAAACACTGAGATAATTAGACTCATTCTGCTGCCACATGTAGAGTGGTAGTTGACATGATGCTAGCATTCATAATTTCAATGTCGGCAATCAAAACATTCAACTACTTTAAAGAGATTTTACTGATTCTTTTAGAATTATTCTTTTGTATAGGTGTTTATGACCTATGATCTCTTCTTCATATATACAGAGTGTTTGACTCTTGCATTGTCAATACAAGATCTTGACCAAAAATTGATGCACCTCTTAATGGAAATAAATGTTGTGATGTTATTTCCATCAAGAGAATCATACATTTTTGGTCAAGATCTTGTAATTACAATGCAAGAGGTGAGCACTCTGTAAAGTCTCCTCCAGCACATCCCAAAGACTTTCAATGAATTTAAGGTCTGCTGCTTCCCAACCATTCTTTTACATTTTGAGACAGATGAATCTTGGCTTTGTCATCCTGGAATATGGCCATGATACGTCTTCAGACATGGTTGTTTAAGAAATGTTTTTACAAGATGTAATATAAGTCTAAGGTGTCCCCTGAATGTGTCTGTGAAGTTTCAGCTCAAAATACTCCATAGATTTTTTTAAATTAATTTTTTTAACTGCCTATTTTGAGGCATAATTAGAAATGCGCAAATTCAGGCTGCGGCCCCTTTAATTGCTTGCGCTCTCCGCCCCCTCCCGAGCTCTCGACTCTCTCTCGACTATCATTGCATAAAAAAAGTTCACACAGCTAATGTAACCCTCAAAATGGATCTTTACAAAGTGTTCGTCATGCAGCATGTCTAATCGCGTTAATACTGGCTGCCCTTGTCTAATGCCTCGATCATGGGCTGGCATATGCAAATATTGGGGGCGTACATATTAATGATCCCGACTGTTACGTAACAGTCTGTGTTGAGATTTGCCTGTTCTTTGGAGGTCTTTTAAACAAATGAGATTTATATAAGGAGGAGGAAACAATGGAGTTTGAGACTCACTGTATGTTATTTCCATGTACCGAACTCTTGTTATTCAACTATGCCGAGGCAAATTCAATTTTCAATTCGATGGAACCTTTAAAATAATCGTTTTCTATTTGAATATATTTTAAAATGTAATTTATTCCTGTGATAAAGCTAAATTTCCAGCATCATTACTCCAGTCTTCAGTTTCACATGATCCTTCAGAAATCATTCTAATATGCTGATTTTATAATAACTTTCCCAATTATTATCAATGTTCAAAACAGTTTTTGCTGCATAATATTTTTGTCCAGCAGTGTATATAAACAAATTATTTAAACAACACTATTTAACAGTTGTAACTCGTGTTATATTACTCAAAAATGGTGATAAGCAAATATGTTCTATTGTTCTATTCTATGTTCTATTGTACAATCACATAAATTGCAAATGGACTGGAAGAAGGATCCTGTCAACCGAAATTACAATCGTCCAATAGATAACAACAACAATCAATCCTATAATTGGTAATGGAATTGGATTCTGGGTAAACATTAACAATTTTAGCTGTTAGTATTACTAGTTATCACAGATAAGAAGCTCTTTAAAAATCAATATCCAGGGCTGGATATTCAATATGCTTCACATGAGAAATGAACATTTCGGAGGTCAGAGTTTGACCTTCATGGAACGTCACACAGCAGGGTCATGGGATCACAAACTACAGTTGTAAAAACAACAAGAAGGAACGTCAGCAAGCAATGTTTTGGAATAGTGATATTTCTAGTCTAGAGAGAAAAATGCAATGAGAGACACTACCGTTCAAAAGTTTGAGATCAGTAAGACCCTTTTTTTTGGAACTTAATACTTTTATTCAGCAAGGACACATTAAATTTAGCAAAAGTGACAGTAAAGACATCTATAATGTTACAAAATATTTTTTTGAACTTTGTTTATCAAAAGATTTTTAAGAAGTATCATAGTTTACACAAAAAATATTAAGAAACAACTGTTTTTAACATTGATGATAAGAAAGAAATTTAGAAAAGTTTCTTGAGCAGCAATTTTACTGTATTTTTGTTAAATAAATTGTAAAAAAAAAAAAAAAAAAAAAAAAATGGTACTATAACTTAGTTGTTTCTCCTAGACCTCAATGAAGTCAAATGGAGATTTTTGCTTAAGTCTCTTGCTGCTCAGCTTTTACATAAAAGACCACAGTAATCAAAAATATCTAAACTTAGGCTCAGATTTTGCAAGGCACCAAAGTCATGCAACAAAACTCAATATCAACTCAAATATTTCTCATCAAATTCTTCCAAGACCAAATGATAATAATGGTAACTGTTTTTTTAGAGTGGATTATCAACACAAATTTTGATCCAAAACGTTACTTCAGCATTTGTATCCATTGCATGAAATTCAGAGATAATACTGTGACAAACCCGCTTTGGGAAGAGGCGAGAGATGTGACTGATAACAGCGCGGAACATCTCGTGACAGGTGGAGGAACACATGCTCTATATATGGCTGTGACCATCAGCAACAAACAGCTTCATAGCATCCATCCATCGAGAGCAGACAGAAACAGACAGAAAGAAGAGCTGGTCTTTCTCAGCACAGAGCGTGTGGTATGTGGGATAGGGACATCTGCTCTCTTTCATGCTCAGAAAGCGCAACTGATTCCCTGAAAGGATGATGGGAGTTCGTTTGTGGAACATACTAATGGCAGAGAGCTCTTTCTCAAGCTAGAAACTACTAGCAGACAATCCAATCAATTCCCGACGGAAAAAATCAAGTCCCACCCTATATTTTTTTCTTGTTCGAGAAGCCGTTTCACTAGGATATACAGTACGTTACAATAGGGAACACTATCGTAACTTCCATTTCATGCCAACAATAAAAGCAGAGGCAAAATCATATTGCTCAGAGGTTGCTCTATATGGATCAGGGAGATTTTTTATTTTAGGCATTACAATTTATATGAAAATTAAAAACAGTTGACATACAGAAAGTGTACAGAACTACAAAATGATTGTGAATAGCAGCTCAGATCATTTACCTTTAATCAGAAGATCAATCACACTCAAAAAAATAACTCTTTGAACAAACATATAAAAAAAAAACATGGAAAGGATTTCCACATGATTAAGTTGCTTTATTTCAGCATTATGCAATTCTGTTATTCCAATTTAATGTACTTACGTTGGGTCAACTTAATTTATTAAGGTTGATTCAACTTATTTACTATGGTTGGGCACAGCTTAATTTAATAGTGTCAGCCCAACTAATTTGCAATGTTTTGGGCCAACTCATTTACTTAAGTTGATCCAATCTATGCAATTTAAGTTAGCCTAACAAAAGTGCTTAATGATGAAAGAAAGCCATTTAATCACACGGAAATCATTTCCATGATTTAATTACATTAATTCAAAGAATAGCTTTTGAGTGTTAGTAAATTAAATCCTTTTTACCATACACTCAAAAACATGACACTTTAAACTAACTCAAGCAATTATGGACAGTGTTTCCACACAAACAACTTAGTTTGTATTAACCTTAAAGGTTTATTTTTACTCTATGCAAAAACCTTGAGTTGTGACAAAACAACTGACTAAGGAAGAATCTATGTAAAATAGTTATGTCCAACTTACTCAATTCAATCATGGACAGTGGTTCCACATGATTGAATCCAATAGAATCAAATTAACTAGAATCAATTGTGTTCATTTAAAATAAAAAGCAATAAATAAATAAAAAATAAATTGTTTTCATATACATTGATTTTTACAATTAATTCTTCTTGTTTAATTTTGTTATTTACATAACTTTTGTGATGTCCTGTGTTAGAAATCTAGATGTGATGCTGGATTCATCCTAAATTGCCTTAATCAAAAACATTGATAAGCCTAAATTGATCATAAGTCAACTTACAATGCTTTTGGGAAATACAACTCAGAGCATTACCACAGTGATAACTTTCTTATTAGAATAATTTGAAAGTTTGTTAGCCGGTCCTCAAGCACAAGTGCAACAATTCACCTTAATGGTATCCCTAAAACTATTAATTAACAGAAACTTTTAAATACCAACATAATAGAACAGTAAACATTAAAAAGTCTTTCCATTTTCTCATCTTCCTAAAAACTGCTTAAAATAACACTTTATTTCAATAATCAGCCCCTTTGAAAAGCATGATGGGAAGTGAAAATCCTGTTTGATTGAGTCCTGGTTGGGTTTACTTGTTATTGTTATTTTAATATAAAAACATCAAGTTAAGTCAAAAAGTAATTGATTCAACTTAATTTAACATGAAGCAATTGAATTTGAAACCTAATACAATGGTGTTGAATCAAAATAAGTTGTTTAAATAAAGTGAACAACATCAAAAAATCATTTGTTTCAGTGCAGAAATGTTTGAGTTTTTCGATTGCAGACTTTGAAATCTTAGCAAATCTGAGCACAGTTTGAGACATTTTTGAGATCTCTTTTGAAACTTAAACGTTAAATAACTGGTGTGGGTTTTTTTTGGTGGGGGGGGATTATTGCTTCACTCATTCATTCATTAAAAAAAGGATCTTATTGGATTTTCTTTTTTCGTTTTCTTTTCCTGTCTTTGTGGAAAATTCTATTTCTACAGTAGATTTGGAAATGTCACCATCAAAGAACAAATCTGAGCACAGATTGAGAGAAAACAAAAGTTTGGAGAAGACTTTTTCTCAGGAGAAACATCTGAGCGGGAGCCTTATGCAAGAGTTCCCATTTATTCTCCATTAAATCTTCATTGCGGCCTAGGAGAAACAACTGAGATAATAAAGAGAATAGTAAAGAAGTATTTGATTTCAAGACATTTCAAGTATCTTCTTTTGTGTTCCACAGAAGAAAGAAAGTCACACAGGTTTGAAACGACACAAGTAAATTATGACAGAATTTTCGTTTTTGGGTGAACTCTCTCTTTAGCATACCCAAAAAATATTGCTTTTAAACTTTAAAACTGCTTATAAAGCTCTGCTCTGACACCGGAAACTTCTCCGATTCATTCATTCACCTCATCTGCGTCATTTGCCAAGTAATCTCAGACGGCGTTTACAGAAGCCTCATGAATAAACCGACAATAATCCTGCTGTTCTCTTTCTGTCTCTCTGTGTGGGGGACATCCCTCTCTCTCCGTCTCCCCCGCAGGTCTTCCTGTCTCACACATCACCCACAGCATTGATCAAACAATGTTGCCATGGTGACGCAGCCTCACAGAGCACCGGGCTAGTGGGAAGGGATATTCCATCTAAGAGAAACTTCAATTATGATTTATCTCTCCTGTTCTTCCCTGTATCTTTCTCTCGCTCGCTCTTTCTCTGCAGCGACGAAAATTTATTAAGCCAAATGATACACATGGTCATATAACAGAGGCTGCAGAAGACGAATTGTGAAAAATACTACTTATCATACGTTGTCTATACAACAACCAACGTAATAAAGCATTGCCAGATTCACTTTCATCTGTTTCGGATAAAACTAAACATGATTTTAGCACACATCACTTTGAATGTGTCATAAAGCACGTGCAAGATGCCGCCACAGCGACATTATTCCAATGAGCTACAAATTGATGTTTTTTATGCAACCTAAAGAAAAACTTAGATAATGCATTAAATAAGATTTCTGCCCGAGTCCATTGGATTGCCTTCCATCAGCTGTGGAGGTGAAGACGACAACTCCAATGATTCCATGCTCATTCACAGCAACAAAAGCTATGCCTTTGTTTTGAATAAGCAACCTCTAGCGGCAAAAATGACATATTGTGCCTTTAAGATGTCTTAAAATAAAGAAAAAGACTATAAAAAGTGATTAATGTATTATTGGATGAATCTCAAAAAAAGAAAGAAGAAAAACGAAAAATAATTTGCAAAATGGAAAAATTAAACCTATATATGCGCCATTAGGTTTTTTTTTTTACATTGTCATTATTTTCCATTATATTTTAAATTAAGTCTGCAAATCCGCATGCTTAATTGTTATGAAAATAAAATGTCATAGGATCACAATGATTATTTGCATATAGTTTGTAATGTTTTCCTTTGCATTTTGGGGTGAAATTACTATGCTTATTATTACTGTTTTTGTGCAACTCAGAAATTGCTGGGGGGAAAAATGACATTTTAACAATAATGTAAATCTAATATTTATATTCGGAATATAAATAATATACTCAGAATATAATCCTTTTTATAATCTAAAACACAAGTCTCACTCAGAAGCACACACGACGAAGCAGAAAGAACATAGTGGGACTAAATCCGCTCTGGTTTTGGCAGACAGCTGTTTGTTAGTAATGGGTCAGCACAGGGAAGTAACCAATCCCTGAGGGAAGATTTAGCTTTTGATGATTGATGCCATTTTGGTGACATTATCTTGAGCCATTTGCCCGATGTTTACTATGAAAACACAAATTAGAATAACCACTTAAAACTCTTTCTGTAAAGAACACATCATCATCTAAATGCCTCAGTGTGACGATTCTCTAAAAATGCAGCCGGTGCAATTCAGCAAAACAGGAGAAGTTGGCAGCCACACCTTGCCTCTTCCAATCAAGCGCAGTACAGGCTTCAAAGGCATGTGAGAATGCACAGGAACAAAGGGATGCTTGCACCGAACCCCTGGTGTGAGCGAAGTCAAGTGTGCTGCTGATTTGCTGAGTGTGTATTTGTCCTGGCAGAGGAAGGGACTCGTGTTGTAGATCCCTGGAGTGAGACGATGGGTTGCTTGCATGGCCTCTCTCTCCTCAACACTTTAAACTGCAATAAACACACCATTCAGCCTCATGCCCTGAGGTCCTTCAGAGGTTTACGGTGAGGTACAGGACCACTGCCCTTCTAATGCTGGAGCTGGAGCTTGGCCGGGGATCTGTAAATGTCTCTCAGAACCTGCCCACTTCTCTAATGATTCGAGAGCCAATGACATAAATATGTTACTACATAAAGTGCAATGGTAGATGCTGATACCAATATCTTGAGATATGTGTATGTATATATACATATAAATTAGGGGTGGGAATCGGAGGGTACCTCACGATACGATAAGATCACGATAAATGGCTCACGATAACGATAATATCGCGAGTCAGCGATTCTGCGATAATCGATATATCGCTAGACAATCCTATAATGATACATTGCGATATTGGTCTTAATATGAAAACAAAATGCACGTGAAAAGGTTAAGTGCAGGTTAACGGATAAATCCGATCTTATATGTACATTTAATAGAGTTCACGTCACCGAAAGCAAGAAATGAGGTGCATTTTATTGACCATCAGTTAATTTCAAAATCAAAGACTGCAATAGGAGAGAGCGGCAACAGCACTGGTATGAGGTCTCATTACTTTTAATGAAGATAATTGTGTGTTATGCGTCTGTGACTTACTTTCACTTTCATATGCGGCAGTTTGCGCGTCAGCTTGCTGAAGAGATCTGCGGCGATGTGTGATGCAGTAGCGTTGTCATATCTGACTCTCACATGTTTCAGTTTTAGTATTTTTGGGAGAAGTAAAATTTACATATGTAGTTTCAACAACCAGATGCATTTAGACTGATGCATAGACAGTTTTGACTGGAATGCGTCCCAGACCATCTCCTGAAGTGGTTTGAGCGATCAGATTTAAATCCGTCTCAAATGCGTTTTTAGGCATTTAGACCTGGTCTTTTCAGAGCATGAAGTCACCAGGTGCAAACAGACCCTTTGACGTTCTTCAAGCGCTTAGATATACACGGGAGCGTTCGAAAGCAGGCGTCTATCAGAGGATCCCTAATATATACTTTCGAATGCTCCCGTGTATATCTAAGCGCTCAGTGAAGAACATCAAAGATGTCTACGACTGTCACATCAATGGTATAAAAGTGCGTCAAGACTTTGAACTTAAACGTGGCTGGGGCATCTATTTTACTCACACTGCTGTCCGCCCATCCTGTTAATAACTTCTTTTTCTTAGGCTAGTTAACTTAAGTTCACGTTTCCCTCATTCATGTGTCAAGCACCGCCTTGAAGTAGGATGCTCTGAGCAAAGAAATCTATATATAGCGCTTTATTTTTTTAAATTAAAATATCGATATTTGGCGCAGCGATACGATTCTCGTATCGCACAGAGAAGGATGACGATATATCGCCATATCGATATTTTGGCCCACCCCTAATATAAATACAGAGCTGGGTAGATTACTTATGACTTGTAATGAGTTACTGATTACAAATTACATGACAAAATTTGTAATCAGTAATATAATCTCTTAGATTACACATTTTTGGTAACGTAATCTGACTACTATTGTAGGATAATCTTGTACTATTTTGACAGATACAAAGAAAAAATATATTTCAAAAAATATATTCTATTCACCAGCAAGAGCCTCAACAGATTCTTTTTAAAGTGCAATGTATGGACAGTAAATACTTCAAAATACTAACACTAATGTACCTGTTAGTGTTTGCTGATAGTAACGCTGAATAAAACAAAATCACATCTTATGATTTTAAAACATTTACTTATAATTAAATAAATTTATAAAACAGCAATATTATATATTGAAAATATTGAAAAAAATGAAACTCACAGCAATATCACTGCTACATCAAATATTTCATCTATATTTCATATATATTATTGTTATTATTATATTATTTCATATATATATATATATATATATATATATATATTTCATATATATTTCCCCCTCAACGCCAGAAAAACTCGAAGAATCACAAACGTATAAAAATATAAATGTTAAAAAAATGAAAAATTAAGAGAATCAATTAATCGTGAACAACTTATTGACATTGTGTAAAAAATATGTAATTATGTAATCCATAAAAAAGTAACTGTTGTCTGATTACGAGTATTTTATAAAGTAGTTTACTCTAATTACAAGTACTTGTTTTTTGGAATCTGATTATGTAATCCAGATTACATGTAATCTGTTACTACCCAGCTATGAATATATACATATATATATATATATATATATATATATATATATATATATATATATATATATATATATATATAGAGAGAGAGAGAGAGAGAGAGAGAGAGAGATACACACACACACACACACACACTTTAATTAAATATTGAATGCAAATGATAGCAAATAGATGTACACAAATTGCTCACTTTAAAACAATTTTTTATCACGTCAAAATCTTAAAAAAAAGAACTCTAGATGAACACTAACAAATAAAACCAAAAGTTTTGTAGATTAAAGACCTGATTAATTTGAAAAAAAAAAAATCACAAATGACTAAACAACAGCCAAGTTTCCCACAACTGATAATTGCAACAAATAACCACTCAAAATTACAAATAAACACATTTCGTGGACAAATTCAACCATGAGAAAACAAAATGGAAACATGAGATCCCTTTCGTTAATGGTGCCTCTGAATCTATCAATTTGGCAAATAAAATTCAGATTTTGAAGATCATTTCAGTCTTAGCGTTGCTATAACTTCTTACAATTTAAGTATAAAATAAATTATTTATATATATATATATATATATATATATATATATATATATATATATATATATATATATATATATATTATTATTATTATTATTATTATTATTATTTTATTATTTTATTTTATTTTTTTATTGCAGGTAAGGATTCAGCCTTTGCCATTCAAAATGCAATCAACAGTGATGAAATGTGAGTAATATTCGCGTACTGAATTGCAATTGGACATCTTGCTTGCATTTATTAGCATAGCGAACTCTGATTGGTCCTTTCTCACACAGCCGCCACTAAACAAGATGCGTGCTGAGTGTCATGACAACGGCTGCGGCATTTCATTTACTCAGAAGGAAAGCTGCCTCACAGCCGCCCCATACACACAATTTCTATCCATCCGTGCCTCTCAAGCACTGATATTTCCTTCAGGAAAAGCAGATATAAGTCACTTGTGATGTGTTACAAACTCACCCGATGGTGCTGAGCGCCTGTTCCAGGAGCTCCGTCTGCAGAATATTCTGCGGCGGCGTGAAAGCCCCATTAAAATGAGATAAAACCGAGCTACAGAACTGACGCAATGTCTCAAACTGCATTTTCCCTCTTCCTCTCCGTTATCCTGCGTATATTCCCGCTTTCCCTCAGATGAAACTCCTCCAGCGCTCCTCGCTCCGGACGCGCCGCATCTCCAGCGCAACATAAACACGATTCAACTTCCCGATGTGATCTGTTCCCGGTGAAAAGTGCATTTGGACGAGGAGACCGGACCGACACCGGCTCTCCCGGTCATTGTGATCCGAACTTAAGAGAGAAAGCGAACGCGCAGCGCTTCCTAAACGCACCGGAGATCCCTCGCGCCTCTAATTATCCACAGTTATCGCGAAAAACGTCCACGCATACGCACGCATGCAAGCGCGTCGCGTCCGGATTCTAGAGAGCCCAGGCTCGCGGAGACGCTGCTGTCAGGATTCTCTCTCCCATCTACAGCAGCCATCCGCTTTCAGGGGCACCAGAGCAGCACTACACATCCTCTACCAGCATTACAGCGCATGTGGCGTGGGGAGGAGGGGAGCTTTCTTTCTCCCACATCATTAAGGGTTTTCTGTGGAGAGATGCTCTGCTCTAAAAGACAACTATTGTGTGTGGATATTTGATGACCTGAAGGAATAAGGGCGTTAGAGGAAGAGAAAACGCTCTCGTGTGGAGTGCACTGCCCTGAGGACACAAGGAATAAGAGGGCTTTTTAACATGCATTCTGACCTAAAAAAAATGTTCTATATGCATCTTAAAGGGAAGCAGGGCCCTTTGAATTTACTCTATTATGAGAGACATGTTAAAGCCATAAGCACGATGATCAAGACTGCATCTATTATGTGCTTACATTGTACAAGCATTTTGAAGTATATTATTGACTTTGGGTTGTCTATAATATAATATAATATAATATAAAAGGTTTGTTCCTGTCCTTGATTCTGATTTGTCAATAGCTGTGTTTTATTCACGATAATGTGCCTATGACCGCTTAACCCAACGGTTCTGTGTATCACTACACAACACCCTTAGTAACCACTCTTAGAAACGTAAA
This sequence comes from Chanodichthys erythropterus, assembly GCF_024489055.1. Lineage (NCBI taxonomy): Eukaryota > Metazoa > Chordata > Actinopteri > Cypriniformes > Xenocyprididae > Chanodichthys > Chanodichthys erythropterus. Next base: position 33,783,754 of record NC_090222.1, read on the forward strand.
CTGTATGTTCTGTATGAGTGAGTTTATCACCTGCATTCATATTTAACATTTTCCTTCAGGCCAGTCCTGTTCATAATAAAAAAATCTGTTTTAATGGCGGTCCGAAGCAGTATCTTGTCCTTTTAACAGTTAAGAGGTTTGCCCGTGAATGACAGTGCAATAGTCATAGCATTTGTCAGTTGCGTCTTGTTCCGTGTTCACAACAATTCAGTCATTTCAATGTAAAAGTCTTCACTAATGAGTGACACATTCGTAAAGACAGTCTTTGCTGCCATCTAATGGCGTAATAATGTAACTTCTGTTGCTGCTCACGGTCAGGGGCTATTTTTTTCCGGCGGAAGGAATGCTTTAGTGGCAATTTACTTCATGAAAGTTGCATTGATATATACTTCTGGCTTTAATATTTGTATTGTGTGGTAACCGTTTTATAAAAGCAATACAGAACTCGAGGCTAGTGCTGTATCATGAATGATTCGGCTGAAGGGGTTACTCCGCTTCGAGTCGTGCCTAACAACGCCCTTCAGCCGTGACTTATTCAAGATACAGCACAGCCTCTCGTACCTTATTGCTTAATATAATATTAATATAATATAATATAATATAATATAATATAATATAATATAATATAATATAATATAATATAATATAATATAATATAATATAATATAATATAATATACTTACAATTTTATTTTAAAAGAAAATATATGTATTTCTGCAAAATATAGTAAAATGTATTTAGTATTTATGGAAACTATTAAAAACATGATGGATGGACTGCAAAAAAGTGATAGATAGATAGATAGATAGATAGATAGATAGATAGATAGATAGATAGATAGATAGATAGATAGATAGATAGATAGATAGATAGATAGATAGATAGATAGATAGATAGATAGATAGATAGACAATAATATATAATGTAAAATAATATAATACTATAATATATACAATTTTAAAACACAATACATGCATTTTTCTTTAAAAATGTAAAAGTATTTATGAAAAATATGAAAAGAGAATGAATGGACTGCAAAGTGATAGACTGGTAGTTTGAATGATGGAACGATGGAACGATAGAAAGATAGAACGATAAGTAGAACAATAGATAGATAGATAGATAGATAGATAGATAGATAGATAGATAGATAGATAGATAGATAGATAGATAGATAGATAGATAGATAGATAGATAGATAGATAGATAGACAATAATATATAATGTAAAATAATATAATACTATAATATATACAATTTTAAAACACAATACATGCATTTTTTCTTTAAAAATGTAAAAGTATTTATGAAAAATATGAAAAGAGAATGAATGGACTGCAAAGTGATAGACTGGTAGTTTGAATGATGGAACGATGGAACGATAGAAAGATAGAACGATAAGTAGAACAATAGATAGATAGATAGATAGATAGATAGATAGATAGATAGATAGATAGATAGATAGATAGATAGATAGATAGATAGATAGATAGATAGATAGATAGATAGATAGATAGATAGATAGATAGATAGATAGATAGATAGATAGATAGATAGATAGATAGATAGATAGAGATGACCATGCTAAAGCTCAAGTGCACTAATTGTTTAGAGATCAGCATTTAAAGCATTAGTGTAGGGTCGTCTGGAGAGCAGGCAGGTGTGAGATCAGAATGCTGATACTGAATTCCTGCAGGTGCATCTTTCATTCTCTTAACAACTCTCTCCAGACAAAACCTCCATATCACAACATCAGCTCCCATAGCGACAAGCCAAGAGCATGAAACTTGATTACATCATACTTGTAGTGAAACTTGTGCTGACCTTTTGAACAAACGAGACGATATGCATCTGTCTGTCTGTCTATTTTGCAGTATTTACAGTGACAACAGAAGATCAGCTCCTAACACTACAAGTGACTCATGCATTTTGTCAAACTAATTTCAGCATTAAAACAACCACTGTTGTCTGTGGTTCAACCTAGGTGTCACATTGCATCTAGCTCCGATAAAAACACTAATGGATTTTATAGATGGAAGGGGAGGAGATGCAAGCGCACAAAAACCTGCAAAACCCAGAGAAACATAACGGCTGTAATTAAATCCGAATCCCAGTGTAATTATTATTGTTTCATCTAGCAGTTTCACCCACACTCGCGCCGCGTCTGAGCGTTCACTCCAATGACACCTCTGAGACCAAGACAAATTAGGCTCTTCCCACATTATTTCAGGATATAAATAGCCTGTCAGCACTTTTTCATGAAAGGAGAATCGGAGTTAATTTAAACATTCTTTAAGATTAATGGAAGTGCTTTTCAGTGATTTCCTGAGCTCTATTCCTGGGCATCAAACTATTTAACACTGAACTGTCAGGCCATTCTTATCCACTTTGACAGCAGTTAACCCAAAAACACCCCTGCCACTTTCCACGAACAGAAGAAGTGCCAGAAATTAATATAAAAATATTTTTTTTATTATTATTTTTGAACAGACACTCGCTGATCGTCAATCAACCTCAAGAGGTCAAACAAAATTTTTCTGAAAAGGACATTCCTCCAGGGGCGTCTGATCTTGATTCATGCCTGGGGATGGCACATCCTCACCGGATGCATTTTCAGAAAGCCAGCCTGTCAATTCCTGGATGTTTAATACTTCCAGTAATCCATCGCGGTCGAATTCGAACTCTCTCACCCACCAGAGTGAGCCTCAGGCAGGCCTCACGATAGTCTAATGTGGCCCTGGAGCAGCTGTTTTATTTATTTCTATACATTTTATATGAAGTTTGCAACCCTTTATGAGGTTTGCGACTATTTCACAGTTTCACACCTTCATTTTTGTGATTCCTCTAGCAATAAAAAATAAGCAAATATCACAATTAAATAGATAAAATGAAGAATTAAATTTATTTTATTTCTTCTGTGGAAGACCATTTCTGCCTAAGAGCAAAAAAAGTATTAATAATTTTTTCTCTCATATCTCTTATTGTGACTATAGATCTTACAATGTGACTTTATTTCTTATTTTAAAGTCTGCAAGAAATAGAATTTGCAATAGTCTTTTCTTCCCTATTGTGAGTGAAACGGCTTCTCAAAAAAGAAAAAAAGAAATGTAGGGCAGGACTTGATTTTGTCCACTGGGAATTGATTGGATGGTTGTGTTTTGCTATTGGTTGATCTCGTGTGAGTGACAGGTTGTCCTGCCTTCGCACCAGTAAACCCATCATCAGAGAAGAGAAGAGAAGAGAAGAGAAGAGAAGAGAAGAGAAGAGAAGAGAAGAGAAGAGAAGAGAAGAGAAGAGAAGAGAAGAGAAGAGAAGAGAAGAGAAGAGAAGAGAAGAGTTATTTTTATTAAAGTTTATGAGAGCAAATGAATTTAAAATGTAAAAAATAATGACATGCACAGGTAAATAATTTATAACAAATGATGCAATATTCCATAAAAATAAGAATTGTCAATTTTAATTCTTATAGCGACTTTGGCTATTTCACAATTACCTTTCTTTATTTTTTGTGTGGAAATGGAAAATGGAAATGTTCATGTTTTGTTCCATACAAAACCAGCAGTGACCAGGACTGTCAAGCCACAAAAATGACAAAGAGCACCATTAAAGCATCAACTAGTCTATCCATGTGTGCAGTATATTCCTAATCCTAACAAAATTTAAGTCTGCTCTGAAAATCTCCACCACAGCTCTAAAATGTCATATGCACTACTGTACAGTATTTATAAACTTACCACATTGCGGTCGGTACAATCTTAAAAATAAAGGATCCTAAAAGGGTTTTTTTGCAGTGATGCCAAAAAGAATAATAATTTTGGTTCCTCAAAGAACCTTTACCACTATAAAGAACCTTCAGTGCAATGGAAAGATTCCATGGATGTTAAAGGATGTGCTTCATGGAAACATCAATGCCAATATAGAACCTGTAAGTTCAGTACAAAGTCAGTAATGAAATTTAAAAAATGTGACTCTTTGAGCGCTGTTGCGAGGATTCACAAACGCCTCTGATTGGCCATTGTGTTCACAAGCTCAACAGATATGTCTGTGATTGGCTTCAATGATCAATGCTCCAAAAACATTTTGTAAATATACATCAATGACGCTCTTTACCGAGCGCTTACACAGATACACACGGGAGCGTTTCAAAGCAGGCGTGAATCGGTCCGCCTATAGACGCCTGCTTACAAACGCTCCCGCTTTCAAATTCAAACACTTCAGTGTGCTTTCAAATGCTCCCGTGCATTGATCATTGTAGCCAATCACAGACATATATGTTGACCGTGTGAACACAATGGCCAATCAGAGGTGTTTACGAATCTGCTCAACAGCGTTTAAAGCGTCACATTTTTTAAATTTCAGTACCGACTTGGTATCGAAGACTAAAATGACTTCAAACATGCATCTTCACACAGTATGATTAAATAAATGAGAACACAAATAAGGGCTTTAGCGTGAGTAAATGACACTTTAAAATTGCACTTTGGGTAAACTAACCTGTTTTTCGAAGATTTTGCCAGTTTGTAACATCAAGCTGATGTTAGCAGAGAGGCCAGCAATGTGAAGCAGAGAAATTCCTCTTACTGCACAAACCTTTAAAGCAGCTGCTCACTTTCGTAGTTGTGTAAAGTCAAGACCAATACAGAACTATAACACTCTCTGTTACACAACACAGAACAAATCAGAAGCTGCCTCGCTACCATATGGCAGGCACATTTTTTAACATCTAACCTTCTGGGGGTAACACGTTAAGGCAGACAGAAAGTGCAAATGAGCATTTACAGTTTTCGTGACAGAACACGCCATATGAACCGATCTGATCGAAAAGAACAGCACTGCTGTCACAGTAGCTTTTTATACATTTCACAGCACACTCGTGTTCTACAGGAAATGTCAGACTGCATCCGTGAAAGCAGCTTAAAGCTCACCTGCTGTCCTGAGCCTTTCACGGACATCTGCCAGGTAAAGAAGCCAGGGATGAGTAAAAAAAAAAACAAATGCATTGCACCATAAATACTCCCTCAAACTTTAGGGACGGGCACGAGTACTATCCAGAGTACACGAATACAAGCATGAGTACAAGTTCTTGCTTTGAAATATCTGATGGTAAAGAATAGACACAAGGGATGCATTTCTAAAATTTTAAATATTTTGGAGTTTGAGCTAGTTACACCAAGGTCATAAGTATTGAGCCCCGCACATGACATGCAAGAAATCGTTTGCACGATTTACTAATTTGTTCCCTCGATTTACAAGCACAATGTTTTCAACATTGATAATAATCAGAAATGATTCTTGAGCAGCAAATCAGCATATTATGATTTCAGAAGGATCATGTGACACTGAAGACTGGAGTAATGATGCTGAAAATTCAGTTTAGTTATCACAGAAATAAATCACATCTTAATTAGGGCTGTACTAGAATAATCGAATATTTGAATATTCGTTCGGTGGGGTGGCATTCGATTTTCAGTTTTGAGATTTGAATATTCTTCTTTTTTTTTTTCAACACGTGACTTCCGTCACGGACTCATTCTCACTCATAAGACAAAATAAATCCCTTATACAGAATAAAACTAATTGTGATAGATATTACATTTTGTGTCATTTTAAAAACAATTCATTTATTCTTATTCAACTGTTTATAAGCATGCTACCGTGTTCTTTATTTATTACAGTTCATTGAAATCACTGTGTTACTAATTTAATTTCTGTTTTGGGATTCATTTGTTTTAAAGAAATGTTCGTTATTAATACCTTATTAAAGTTCTTGGTCTCAACAGACTTTGTGTTTTGTATCACTTGTGCACTGTCCGTTTTCGGAGCATAAACCTGCCCGTGTAATGCGTACCGGAAACTGTTCTATTTAAAAGATTATTAAATGTTTATTATTATTTAAAGAATGTGTGCCACCTGATCATATTGCACCAAATGCAACACTGCACTCCACTGGGTCTGCCGCAAGACATTTACGATGCCGAAGAGTGAAACGTGAAGTCGTGAAAGATGATACAAATGCAAACCGACACTATTATTATATATTTAGCCCCACCCACCGAAGCTTCGAATATTCGATATTGATTGCCACCTAAGCTTCGAAGCTCAAAAAATGGCATTCGAAACAGCCCTAATCTTAATATATATATATATATATTTAAATTGCAATAGTATTTCACAATATTACTGTTTTAACTATTTTTGATCAAGTAAATAATAAAAACTTCTTTCAAAAACATAAAATCTTATAGGCCGCAAACTTTTTAATGCTAGTGTATACATTAAAAGTACGTCCTTTGTGCACTTCACCTAGTTAAATAAAATAACTTTACATTTTTAACTTGACACGCCATCTTAAAAACAACGAGATGTGCTGAAACTCCCATTAAACGTGTGCACGTGTACACAGACCAACAATTAAGTGGCAACAGAACTTGCTCCAGTACTAAATGGCTAAGTCTAAATATGCAGTTTCCATTTCAAGGGTTTGTCATTCAAATGTGCTCATGTCAACACAACACACATTAACAGCAGGTGAGATCAGCCCCATCCCTGTGCCAACATTCCTCTCCTCCACAGGTATTCAGGAACGGAAAATCAAACCAACACACAGCAGGCCCCACGGATTCAAGGGAGCAGGCATCTGTTTCTACTGAGACATCTCTCCAGGACTGACCTCTGAACCCTGAGCAGTGAAGCCGATACAGCCATCCCAGCTAAAGAGGGAGAGAATTTGATCCCAGGGCTCAGAGAGACACCGCCACTGTGTGGAAAAAGATGGAATCACACTCACATGCTCACGGTGCATTAGCATCTCCCCGCAGATTAGGGGCGTAATGTTTGATAAATGTGTTATGACTTCCTGCATTTGTTCTAGAGCAGGTTTCACCATAAATTACTGATTGTTATTTACCTGTCTAGTGTGTTCAGCAGCAAATTAGTAATGGTAAATGGCTGAAAAACAGATGGAACCTGAATAAATGCATTGTGTGCTCCAGCTGTTGTTATCCCAGTCTCAATTTCAGATAACCCAGCTTGAGGTCTATGTATACATGCGTTTAAAAAAGAGAAAAAAAGAAGAAGTTACGTTTCATGCAAGGTTAATTTTATATTTGAGCCTCTAAAACCTAAAAAAATAAGTCATTTGACACAGACGTTTATTGTATTCATGCAATTGGACTTTTGCAGTCAAATTTCATTTCAGATTGTCCAGATTCGTCCATTCGTTCTGTTTGTCAATTGTTCATTCGTCTGTCTGTTGTTCATGCTGTCTGTCTATTATTCATTGTCTGACGTTTGTTCCGTTGTCTGTCGTTCGTTCATTTGTCTGTCTGTTGTTCATTCCGTCTGTCTTTCATTCGTTCTGTGTCTGTCGCTCGTTCGTCTGTCTTTTGTTCATTCTTTCGTTCGTTCAGTTGTCTGTCTGTCTGTCGTTCGTTTGTCTGTCGTTCAATCATTCTGTTGTTGGTTCAGTTGTCTGTCTGTCGTTCTTCAGTTGTCTGTCTGTCTGTCATTCGTTTGTCTGTCGTTCATTCATTCTGTTGTTGGTTCAGTTGTCTGTCTGCCGTTTGTTCACTTGTCTGTCTGTCTGTCATTTGTTCATCTGTCTGTCGTTTGTTGATCTGTCATTCATTCTGTTGTGTTCAGATGTCTGTCTGTCATTCGTTTGTCTGTTGTTCATTCATTCTGTTGTTCGTTCAGTTGTCTGTCTGTCTGTCTGTCTGTCTGTCTGTCTGTCATTTGTTCATCTGTCTGTCGTTCATTCCTTCTGTGTCTTTCGTTCATTCGTCTGTCATTCATTCTGTTGTTTGTTCAGATGTCTATCTGTCGTTCATTCAGTTGTCTGTTTGTCGTTCGTTTGTCTGTCGTTCATTCATTCTGTTGTTGGTTCAGTTGTCTGTCTGTCGTTCGTTCAGTTGTCTGTCTGTCTGTCGTTTGTCTGTCTGTCTGTCATTTGTTCATCTGTCTGTCGTTCATTCCTTCTGTGTCTGTCGTTCATTCGTCTGTCATTCATTCTGTTGTTTGTTCAGATGTCTATCTGTCGTTCATTCAGTTGTCTGTCTGTCGTTCGTTTGTCTGTCGTTCATTCATTCTGTTGTTGGTTCAGTTGTCTGTCTGTCGTTCGTTCAGTTGTCTGTCTGTCGTTTGTCTGTCTGTCTGTCATTTGTTCATCTGTCTGTCGTTTGTTGATCTGTCATTCATTCTGTTGTGTTCAGATGTCTGTCTGTCATTCGTTTGTCTGTTGTTCATTCATTCTGTTGTTCGTTCAGTTGTCTGTCTGTCTGTCTGTCTGTCATTTGTTCATCTGTCTGTCGTTCATTCCTTCTGTGTCTTTCGTTCATTCGTCTGTCATTCATTCTGTTGTTTGTTCAGATGTCTATCTGTCGTTCATTCAGTTGTCTGTTTGTCGTTCGTTTGTCTGTCGTTCATTCATTCTGTTGTTGGTTCAGTTGTCTGTCTGTCGTTCGTTCAGTTGTCTGTCTGTCTGTCGTTTGTCTGTCTGTCTGTCATTTGTTCATCTGTCTGTCGTTCATTCATCTGTCATTCATTCTGTTGTGTTCAGATGTCTGTCGTTCGTCCAGTTGTCTGTCTGTCTGTCTGTCTGTCATTCGTTTGTCTGTTGTTCATTCATTCTGTTGTTCGTTCAGTTGTCTGTCTGTCATTTGATCGTCTGTCTGTCGTTCATTCGTTCTGTCTGTCTATCGTCCGTTTGTTTGTTCTTCTGTCTATCCTTTGTTCATTCATCCTATCATTCGTTCTATGCCAAAACATTTTATTAGTCTGTTAGTCACAGAAAAAAAAAACTCCACAGGAAGTGGTGAAGTCAAGTAGTCCATAAGGGACAGATCATTAACGGCAGGTTCTTGTGGTATTTACAGTATGTCATGCAGGAAATCCAAACGTTTGCCTATCATCCATCAACCTCAAATGGCTTACCATCAAGAACAGCCAATCAATCTGGTTTGTCATGCCTTTCTCACTTCTTGTTGAGTTAGTAACAACCCAAACCACCATAACATACACCTAGCAATAGAAACCATCTAGAATACCTTAGAAACTGCTTAGCAACACCCTACTTATGACCCAGAAATACCAAGCAACTGCCTAGCATCACCATAGCAATCAATTAGCCCAGCAACTACCAAGAATACCATAGCAACCATTTAGGAATGTATTAGCAACCACTCAGAACACCCTAGCAATGCCCTTGCATTTTTATCTCCTTCTGTCTGTCTCAGTATTTCCATCTACTGGGAAGATTTTAAACATTTAGGCAAAGCTTTGTCAAGCTAACATTATGTTGACTGACTTTACCTATTAAGTTCCCAATACAATCAACACATACAGTGGTTTGGTCACTGTAGGCAAATTATTTTAAACATGAAGAGTGCTGCTAATCACAAGGATTCTAACCAGGGTTTATGCAAGTTCAAACTTTTCGACATCGCATCGCTCTAAAAACACATTGATGCATGTCATCTGCACTCACCTGTTGCTCAGAGGGTCGTTGGGCTTCAGACCGGAGTCGTTGTTGAGTGACGCCTGGCGCGAGAGTCCTGGAGCACGGCTACGGTCCCCTGGAGGCCCTTGGTACAGCAGTGGGGCTTCTTGCAGTTTGGCCTTCTTCTCCTGCGGAGCCTCTTCGTGGCGGCGGCGAGGGTCACTCGCACCCGGGGGTAGGGCGTCCCCTGGGCCGCTGTAGAACCAGGCCCCTGACTTGGTGAGGATTTCTTGTTGTTTTCGGCACAGGTTGCATACCCACATCACCTGATAGTGACAGAACAGGAAGTCAGAACCAAAAGAAGAACACAAGACAGAGGTCAAAACCCCAAATGAGACAGATGAAAACCTGCTGTTGTGGGAAAAGCGATTTGTATCATTAAATCAGTCATTTCGGTTTCAAATGTGAAGCCAGTGAATATTGGGATATGTCCAGAACCTCATACGCAGGTCCCACAACAAACAGGTTCAGGAAACTGTGATGCTGGTGCAGCTGACAAACAAAAATGTCAGAGTACATGTGAGAGGAAATGATGGATGCAAAACAATTCTGGCTCAACCAATGGCATGAGTTTGGGGGTGGAGCTACCTGGTTTGTCTGACTAATAGAGTCCTGCAGGGATGACATATTTTTGTAGGCCAAAGCCCATAAACAAGTTAGCATTTAAGCACACTCAACAGATATGTCTGCGGTTGGCTACAATGATCATTCCTTCAAAAACATGTTGTAAATAGACATCTGTGATGTTCTTCACTAAGCGCTTACACAAATACACATGGGAACGTTTGAAAGCAGGCGGCTATAAGCGAATCCCTAATATATCCACTGATAGATGGATCCACTGGTAGAATCCTGCCTTCAAACGCTCCCATGTGTATCTGTGTAAGCACTCGGTGGAGAGTCTGTACTTTTGACAACACTAATTTAGGCTTCAAAGTTCAGATTATCATGATGAAACAAATGTGTAAGAATCAGGAACTTTTGTTGGTCTGTATTAATCCAAAAGTCAATGGACAAATCCTGTTGGGTATTCTTTGAGGGAACCACTTTAGCTACTAACTACTCGGTTAGCCTACAAAAATGCAGTCACCACTGCAGCACTCTATAGCAAATGTTGAGTGCTGGAAGGTGTTTAGAAACCTGTTTGGAAACAACTGTTGATTTTTTCTAAAGACAAGCATAACTATAAATACTGTATTCAGGTCTAAATGTACAACCTTCTCAAATCTCCTGTTTTCAACACTGGAGTCAGAACATCTCTTGAACGTGCATTTATCACCATCACTGAGGGCATGGCAGCCTGACCTCATTATTTGCCCGGCAGAAATGTACTTAGCAGCCAGTGTTGGCATCAATGCTCCATCTAGTTTGCTGGTGGTAATTAAACATGCTCTCAGCGACACACAAAGGCTTTCACCCATCCAGCCTGAATACAAAATGCCACATCAGCCCCTGGAAATGATGCATCTCACAAAAGAAATGAACTAGGAAATCTGAATTATTCCACAGTTTTCCTAAACAAAGGAGTGATGGTGTTCTGTCAATTTTCCCTGTCTTGTCAGATTTTGCTACCTCCCATTAAAACAGTAGGTAGCACAATTCAACAGTGAAAAATGCTACCTATCAGTTTGAGCATCAAGTGATTTGAGGCTCTGTTAACATCCATACCTAACCCTACCCTAAACCTACCCTAAATGCTTTTTTCCCGCCAATTTAAAATGATGTTCACATGCGGAGTAAGCCCTGGTAGGACAATCTGACGGGTAGGATGAAATGTCAGGACAACGGTCTGTTCCTCATATAAACCTATGGTATGGCTTGTAGTATAACACACAAATCGTACTGTATGGATTACAGTAATGGTAATTTTTTTTTTTTAATGTTGACAGCCCCTTGTTGGCATTTATTTACTTTTACTTTATAAAAAGAGCAGCTCTGTGTTATTCAGAAGAAAGTGGCATCACAATAAAAAAATGATGACAGAATTTTTCCTGTAATATCCGAACAAAAGAAGACCCTACAGTATATCCAAAACCAATAATTATTATGAAACTTGAAAAGTTGTGTATGAGCTGCCCTATCATACAATAAAGTGAAAAGGTCACACCTTTCAAGTGTATTTTGATAAGATCACAGTGAGGAATTGCATCTGCTCTGAGACACAGCGCAGATGGATGTGAGTGTTATTGTGATGAATGTTTGGTCAGTCAGTGATAGACAAACGAAAAGATGTGTGCAGTGAAAAATTGATAAAGTGCTGAGTGAGCTGTCATTGGTGTCAAATGGCAGGGGACCTTTCTGGGTGAATCTCATGAAGCCTGTCAAGAGCATGTCCAGGTCATGTTTCACTCCAAAATCAAAAAAGAGAAAAAATAAATAAACAAATATTGCTTAAATTGCTTATTATTATTTAAATGAGAATGAAAGTAAATGGGGGGGGGAAATATTGATCTAATATTGATACACTATATAATATATTTTCGTATTATTCAAAATATAAAGTATTTATACATCTAATGCTGATGCAAATAAAAATCATTGTATATTCACTGTATATATAATATATATATAATATATATATATATATATATATATATATATATATATATATATATATATATATATATATATATATATATATATATATATATATATATATTAGGGAGGCACCAATATGATTTTTTGTTTCGGATCCAATATACTGATACACACGTGCATTTTATTTTTCAACTATTTACGTTTGCTTAAGCCATAGTCGACAGTGTTTACTAGGATACTCGCCAAGATGGGCATTAAGATATCATTTTGTATGACTTTGTTCGTTCAAGCGCAACAAGAAGCAAAAGAGAACTCAATTCAGTATTCTGTGACGTGGCTTTCTGGGCGCACGCTTTGGATGTGTTTGCACACAAAGTTTCTCACACAATGAGTACCAAATTGTGTTCTCTTTCGCATCTTCTTGTGCTTGAGTATTTAAATGGGCAAGGTTTAAAAACAAGTGCAAAGGATAAATTTGACGACGCAGCACTGGCCCGATAGGGAAAGTGACAGTTCGGTCAATTGTCCCAGCATTCACGCTGGCACCGGGCAGTCCGTACTGTTGAGTCCTGATATATTTTGTCCAGGTTTCATTTTGTTTTGGCAAGTATTTCAATTAATCAAAATATATATATATATATATATATATATATATATATATATATATATATATATATATATATATATATATATATATATATATACTCACAAACACATATACTAGTACAGTCAGTGAGCATTGGACACAACAATGCTTTGAAATGCTTATTTCTTGAAATAAATAAATAAATATTTTTTTAATGAATGCAATATTTTCAATTTGTAAAGCCTGAGATTTGGTTATCTGACTACCTCTGAGAGGTTCTGTGTGTGAAACATTAACAAACATCAATATGGAGCTAGTATATTAGTGTATCAAACAGCATAACCGGAGAGGGTGTCCTGGGCCGTTTAATATTTTATAGATGTTTGATAAAAGTAAGGAAGCTCATGATGAAGGGAGCGTTATCATTCACCAGCTAAAATACCGCCTGCAGGTGGAACATGAATGTTTAATGAGGTTCTATATTTAGAGCCCAGCAGCTCGTAATAGACTAGATGCATATTCATAGGTTTTATTTTCTCTGAACTTAATAAGGACCTGTTAAACAAAGTGTTAATTATGCAGCGACAGAATCAAAAATAGGCAGATCTCTGAGGAAGAGAACATATGTAGCTCTCTGCGGGTATGTCATGTTGTTGAACAATATCTCTACTCTATTATTAGCTGAAATATTGTGCAAATTTAAGTTCAATATGATTTTATAATTCAAGCCGTTTAGATTTTGAGAACCATTTACATTGACTGTTAAGATTAAAAGAACAAATCTAGACAATACGAATGAAATGATTCACTATCATCATTATACAGTTTTCCAAATAACAAAATGCAGCTTTTTTCCATTGCCCGAATCTCAATAACATAAAAGCTTAACAATTATCATTGTTGCCATGCTTACCCATGTCGGCTGTGTATTGTTTGGTCCAACTGGATAAAACTGACGTTCAAGAACTGAATTCAGAACTCACAGACAGCTCCACACGGTTTTATATGCCAAAGTCCTGCGTAACGGGTGACCTTTGAGAGTTGAGGATCAAATGCTCCTTCTGCTGTCAAGATTGTGCTTCAGTTCAAAAAAGATTAATCCTGAGATCAATCTAAGTTGTCAAAAATAATAAGCAGCAAAATAAAAGCAATTGCTTGTGCAGGAAGATGATATAGAGCGATCGGAGCGGCACATAATCATGTTTTTGCTGCCGAGCATCACTAACACGGGTCTCATTACCGATGCATGTGAGCGTGCAGCTCCACTGGGGCTGAGTCTGACTCATTACTCATGCACAACGCTCACTAACTGTCTTCAAAGGACGCTGATGAAGATAGAAACACTAACTTTAGCATCAAGATGTGTTAAGTCACTGATGTACATCAGATATTAAAGGTGCAAAATCAATCACATTATATAATTAATATTTGACACTGTATTCACTCATAAACATTTCTTTAATTTTTAAACTTAAGAACTATGCTGTGAGTGTGGTCTGTTGGTCACTTCCTGAGCTCATCCCACCTGCTCTCCCTACCATTTTCTCTACTGCCCAATATATATGTAAAATAAGACCTAATCATATACGGGAGACCGGGGCTAGTTGTTACACCTTATACTCCAGTGATTTTTTCTGAGGGTAGGTTTATTTTTCAAAGCCCAAAGTAGAGGCCTGCACTCCCACGTGACCCGATGCAACAGAGTGTGGCATAGGACAAGATCAGTTTGCGAGTGCGGGTGCAAGATAAGTGTGTAATGATATGTGTGTATCTAAAAATATGATATGTGTGTATCTAAAAATAATATATCTAAAAACATATAAATAGTTATTCATCTATTAAACAAAAGCAACAAGTGTAACTGGTCCTACTCGACACGTTCCAAGCGGGATTCGAACTGCTGTCTCCGGCAATCGAGGCGGGCGCGTTAACCAGGGCACTAAAGGCCACAGTCTCTAGCATCAGTCGCTAGCGCTCCTCTTGAGGCCAGGGGAGTGAGGTTTACATGCACAGCTCTTACTAGCTTGCCTCCACTACACTCATCCCCCAAACCTCACTCCCATCCGGGTCACAGCACCAAATGTAACTAGTCCTACTCGACCCGCTGCGAATGGGATTTGAACCGCTTTCTCCTGTATGGGAGACGGGCACGCTAAAAAGTACGCCAAAGGCCACAGTTTCTAGCATCAGTTGCTAGAGCTCTTCTTGAGGCCAGGGGAGTGAGGTTTACATGCACAGCTCTTACTAGCTTGCCTCCGCTACACTCAACCCCCAAACCTCACTCCCATCCGGGTCACGGCACCAAATGTAACTGGTCCTACTCGACCCGCTTCGAGTGGGATTCGAAACACTGTCTCCTGCATGGGAGGAGGGCACGCTAAAAAGGACGTTAAAGACCACAGTCTCTAGCATCAGTCGCTAGCGCTCCTCTTGAGGCCAGGGGAGTGAGGTTTACATGCACAGCTCTTACTAGCTTGACTCTGCTACACTCTTCCCCAAACCTCACTCCCATCCGGGTCACGGCACCAAATGTAACTGGTCCTACTCGACCCGCTGCGAGTGGGATTCGAACTGCTGTCTCCTGCATGGGAGGAGGGCATGCTAAAAAGGACGTTAAAGACCACAGTCTCTAGCATCAGTCGCTAGCGCTCCTCTTGAGGCCAGGGGAGTGAGGTTTACATGCACAGCTCTTACTAGCTTGCCTCTGCTACACTCTTCCCCAAACCTCACTCCCATCCGGGTCACGGCACCAAATGTAACTAGTCCTACTCGACCGCTGCGAGTGGGATTCGAACCGCTGTCTCTTGCATGGAAGGCGGGCACACTAAAAAAGACGCTAATGGCCACAGTTTCTAGCATCAGTTGCTAGAGCTCTTCTTGAGGCCAGGGGAGTGAGGTTTACATGCACAGCTCTTACTAGCTTCCATCCGGGTCACGGCACCAAATATAACTGGTCCTACTTGACCCCTTCTGAGTGGGGTTCAAACTAGCATCTCCGGCATGGAAGGCGGGCGCTAACAAGGACGCTAATGACCGCAGTCTCTAGCGACAGTCGTTTTTAAGGCCGGGGGAGTGAGGTTTACATGCATAGCTCTAACAAGCTTGCCTCCGTTACACAAGCACAATAAAAATATAAAATAAAAACTACTTACAGACACAAACATAGGCAGAGCGTGTGTAAGGCTGGGCGAAGCTTAGCTTTTTGCTTCTGCTTTTCTAGGATCAGTTTTCTCTGTAATAATAGCATATTGAATGAAATTTGGCAAGCGATCCAGTGTGTATGTGTGTTTGCACTCTGGATAGCCTCAAAGGTTTCTATTTACAACATGTTTTTTCAACGTGGAGTTCTGCACACTCACAAATCCTCTCATTAGAACAAACAAAGTGTAGATATTATGAGAGATTCATTGTGCAGTCAGCTTCATTGATTATAAAGAAACTTTGAAAGAATGTTATTAACTAAAATGATTGACAGCTTTTTAGTGATTATAAAGGGAGCAGTCTCTGTGCGCTTTCCGACATGCCAAATCACGCATGTGGTAGCCTATAGGATACTTGCTTTTCTTTTAAAATCAACAGTGGTTTGTGAATGTAGATGCTTGAAATAATTTATAGGGAACATTTAGCTGGGATGTGTAGGTTGCTGATAGGCAGCCTAACTTGAAACTATTTCATGGAAATTTCATGGACTTGCTGAAAAAATATATGTTTACTTTTATTTCCCTGTTGTGTTCCACTGAAAAAAAAAAAAAAAACAGCATGGAGGTTTGGAACGACATGAGGATGAGTAAATCATAAAATAGTCTTTAATTTTTGGTTTATCAATTCCTTTAAATCTTGCAAAAATCTTTAAAGAATTTAAACGTAGATCCAAATTCCACACGGCAGTTAGCTCCAATTCTACCCACTAGCTTCAGTGTCAGTGAAAAGCATCAGTGGTGAAATCAGCTCTTTTTCCATCAGCAATTTCTTCTCTTCCCCAAACGCTGACAGTTGTGGTGAAAGAGATCCTGTTGTCCGAGACGGCATCAATATTTACAGCTCCCGGTGTCTCGTGCGGCGAGGGGAGCTGTTGGACATCACACACTGGAATATGATAGCGCAGCTGAGTCCAGCTCTGGCGACAATCATGAGGCAATGTCTGCGGATTCACTACGACTGACTCAATAAATATCCATCTAAAATGTTCATGATGATAAGGGAAAATGATAGCCAAGATATCTACCCTCAATGTCACTAAACAAACATCTAAAGAAATTAATAATAAATTTGACAAATAATGTAAGCTTTTATTTTTAGATTTTTTATATGTACTTTTGTAATTTTTAAAAATATTTCTATTTAGATTTAATTTATTATTTCAGTTTTAGTCATTTCAGTACTTCAAATAAAAGTTGTATTTTATTTCAGTAAGTTGCCACAGGCGACATTTATCATTTTCATTTAAGTTGAATATATATATATATAATACACATTATGTAAACACAAATTATATTAGATTTGCTTAATCGCAATGAATCAATTTCACAGCACTAATATTATTATTACACAGAATAATATTTCAGCTTTATTTCAGTTAATGAAAACATTCAAAGAAATTAATGGTTTTATTTTACTAAATGCTTTAAATATAAAGTCCAAAACTGTCCAATCAGCAAGTGAAACATCAA
This sequence comes from Chanodichthys erythropterus, assembly GCF_024489055.1. Taxonomy (NCBI): domain Eukaryota; kingdom Metazoa; phylum Chordata; class Actinopteri; order Cypriniformes; family Xenocyprididae; genus Chanodichthys; species Chanodichthys erythropterus. The sequence continues at coordinate 33,801,043 of NC_090222.1, forward strand.
CAAAATAATACTTTTGTGCATTCTATGCCTTACGCAGGCACATAATGCACATGCTAGTCGCCTGTAGTCTTTGTGGTGTGTTCAAACAGCTTTTTGGCTGAGATGCAGCCGGCGCGAGGGGACAACACAGTCAGATTTTGTCACCACTAGTTCCTACGTAGACTTGGTGTGTCACAGTTAATGGTGTAAACCACAGAGGGCAGAAACAGAATCCAGTCACTAAGAACTGTCCAGCAATTCAATCCTCTGCTGGGCAACCAGATAAAAGCTCGGCACAGCAAATGCTGAGATACAGTACAACAGATCTCCAGTACCGGAAAACGAAAGGAAACAGAACTATGGAGCAGAGAACCCAGAGCCCAAATATCAGACAAACATCTAATACTCAGACAACAGAGGTAAATGAAAGAAATATGAAAACAACACACTCTACCACTGCAGAAAACTACCAGTAAAGGAGAAGAGACTGAACAATGGGACACGTCACTCAATTCGGGCACTGGAGGACAGGAAATCTCCTTAATATCTTTTTTTTTTCTCCCATTTATTGTCATGAAATTAACAAACTGAGACGTTTATCTTCTGCTTCTCAGATTTTTAAACTGAGAAAAAACATCCCAATAACATCACGTATCTCCTACAGAGTCTCAGAAAAGATCACAATATTGTCTCAAACTGTACTCAGATTTGCAGAGACACTAAGTCAGCAATTACTGTTTTAACTATTCATTATGGTAATTAATAGCTTTCTTTAATGAATATTTAATTTGATATATTTTTTAATTTTATATTTATACATCTGGACACATTATGGTAATGAATAGTCTTTATTTACTTTATAGAAAACAATTATATTTTGTATAAAATCTAGACACGTTGTGGTAATGAATAGCTTTCATTTTATTTATGGAAAATTTTATTTGATAATTTTTTTAAAATTTACATTTATACATCTGGACACATTATGGTAATGAATAACCTTTGTTCACTTTATGGAAAAAAATAATTTTATTTATTTATTTATTTATTTATTTATTTTAAATCTTGACACGTGGTAATGAATATAGCTTTCATTTTATTTATGGAACATTTTATTTGATAATCTTTTAATTTTATATTTATACATCTGGACACATTATGGTAATGAATAGCCAAATAATTTTATTTTTTAAAAATTGCAAATTTTATATTTATTCATCTGGACACATTGTAGTAATGAATAGCATCCATTTTATTTATGGAAAAAGTTTATTTTATTTATTTTTTATTTTGTATTTATATATCTGGACACATTATGGTAATGAATAGCTTTCGTTTTGTTTATGGAAAATTTAATTTTATATTTTTATATTTCATATTTATAATCTGGACACATTATGGAAATGGATAGCCTTAGGAAAATGTAATTTTATATTTAAAAAATGAACTTTAAGGTAATGAATAGCCATCATTTTCTTAAGGGAATTTTTTATATTTTTATATAGAAAACATTATATATATATTTTTTTTTATTTTTTTTTTTTAAATATGGACACATGGTAATGAATAGCTTTCATTTTGGAATATTAATTTTATTAATTAATTGTATTTAATCATTTTTTAATTTTATATTTATACATCTGGAGACATTATGGTGATGAGCCTTAATTTTCTTTATGCAAAATATAATTTTATATTTTTTCCAAGTTTTTGAGTGACTTGGGCATGTTTCCATGAGATTCACCCATATACTTCCATATTACTGGGCTTTATCAAGACTAGTTAGACCCACAGGTTTGAGTGAGTGAGGTCCATGGGGATCACCATAACTGAAGCAGGGCCGGTGTATGACAGGTAACACTCCAGGTGAACTTTCTGCATCACCATCTGTGCTCAAGGGAACACAAGACCATCTCTATTGTCCTTCTACACAAAGAGCTGCGCTGCCGGCCAGCCTGGACCCGGACGCAACACTTTTACTACACTGTACTCATGAGCCAAAACAACACACACAATAAAGAGGCTGTTGTTTAATTGCTCAAGGAGTTCTCATTTAAGTATCAACTTTGTCCTTAATAAGAACTGAAATCCTGAAACTATAAAAGAGATATACAGTATGTGAGATTATTGAGGACTTTTTCTCATGAGAAACAACTGAAGCATCTCTGAAGCATTTGTCTTATCAAATTTCTACATCAAGGAAATATGGGAACAATATAATACAATGTTCCTTTCTGTTACTATTGTATGGTCTGTCGCTATTGAATCATAACCACAACAAGAATAAAAGAATTCACAAAGCTGTTTCTTACAAAGCTGATGATGTGTTTTTCCCTTGTAAAATTAATATGAAAAAGTGCTGATGTTAAAATGAGGGGTGATGCAATGTCATCGACCAGATGATCATGTTAATCACGACCATTTCTCATTTAGTACAGGTTCTGTAAGCGATTTTAAAGTTCTTTTATAAAAAAGTTATAATTCTTAACTTCAAACGACAATATTATATATATATATATATATATATATATATATATATATATATATATATATATATATATATATATATTATTGTAGATATAGTAATTAATATAATGACATAATTTAAAAAAAATACATAAATGTATTGTAAAATATAACAATTTGAAAAAATACTTTTATTGATTTTTAATAAACAAAAATTATATGAATTACCTTATAATATGATTTTAAAAAATCACACACACACACACATATATATATATATATATATATATATATATATATATATATATATATATATATATAGTTCATATACTTTTATAACAAAATTATATTGTATTAAAAAAGTTAAAATGGTTGTAAAAAAAAAATATTGAAAAAATTGCGACATCATCGCTGTGTATTTTAATTGTTTTTACAGTGTAACTTCAACAACACACACTCTCTCCAAAAACCCACCCTAAAAAGACATGTAGAGCAGAGATTGTTTCTGGCTGGCAAAATAAAAAGCCTTAAATGTCCTTACTACCTTTGCGAGGCTCGTTTTATGTGTGCTACTTCAAAAAAATATATGTATATAATAATAATAATCGCTTACAGCACCTTTAAGGGAGGTGTGCAATCATCTAAGCTAATTATCAAAACATAGACAAGAAAAAGGGATGCTGACCACTTTATCCTCCTGTTGCAATTCCACAGAGGGAGGAAAAGCAAGAGAGAAAGACAAGGGAAAAAAGAAGAGGGGAGAACAACTGTGAGTGACATTCAGACACACATAAAGAGATGTTCATGTACTACTGCAGCGAATCACATCGCCGCTTATTACTCTGAGCAAAGTCATTTAAAAGCACCAAGACTGCACTGGGAGAGAGACATCAAAAGGTTAGATAAGCAGTTTCTGGACTGATACATCCATCGCCTCGGGCCAACAGGACGTTGTGGTAAAAACAGAGGGAGTATCACCCTCTAGTGGTCATTGTGTTAACTGCTCCACCCTCAGCAGCCAGCTGTAGGAAATAACAGTCTTCCAACAGGAGGAAAGATCAAATGTGTTACAATGAGTTGACTGATTTCTGAATTAAAAGGCCTTGCATTAATAAGTTCCATTATTTAAACAACACAACATTATTTTTAGTATCTATAAACACCATCACTTTTCTCAAAAACATTCCCTTTATGTCTCCTGTAATATTGAATATGCTACTCTCACTATTTTTTGCAGTATGCATACTAAGTACAGTATGTACACTGGATTGCTCAAAATTGGATATATACAGTCAAACCAAAATTTATTCAGACACCTTGAACATTTCATTCATTAATACAGTTTATGTACTATATATAAAAAAAGGGTAATAAAATATGACAAGATCTCATTAAACATATATACATGTCTTTTTGCTGTAAAACAAGTAACCGTAAGAATAACTTTTATATTTTTAGTAATATTTCAAGATGAACTGAAGCAACTGAAAAAAATTATGTTAAAATATAAGTATTAAATATGATACATCTTTTTTTTTTTATGAAACATTTATTTGTTCATCTCTCAATCATCATTGTCTTTAATCCAAAAACTAAGAATTTAAAGGTACAATATGTAAAATTTTTGCAGTAAAATATCCAAAAACCACTAGGCTAGTGTTATATATTTTGTCCAGCTGATTACTAACAATATCTCTAATGTTTTTTAACTACTTGTAAATCATGAGAAGATTCCCATTCTAAACAGTGACAGGGGGCAGTGCAGTCGCCTGTCAATGACGTCAGTTACCTTTGTTACCGCCTTTACTGACGTAGAAACCACATGACAACAGTGCCGTGGACAAATGCGGAAGTAGTGTCTAGCGTCCAGTAAACCACTAGCTTGCTTCAAGCAGTTCCATATTTACTTCTTGCACGTTTTATGGTGGATTGTGTTACTTATTTATGGAACATAATTACTGTTTACCATCTGCCGCTGGTTCTGTCGACAAGGACAGCTCCTGTAAACTCATGACCGGAAAAGCGGAAGCGGCGCCGGCGACTGTGTCATAATAAAAGTCCCACTGCTCGTGAGGCGTGTGTTGATCAATCGCTCCAGCTCCTTGTTCAGCTCCCGCAACACTCGGTCCTGCTCTGCTTCATACTACAGTAACGTTAATAATCACATCCACGAACATGAGTTCTTCCAGACTCCAATCCCTATTCTTTTGCACCGTCCGTTGAGATGGAGACCACATGTCCCAAGTTTCTGCTCTAAAACTTGGCGTCATCAAACTACGCCTTTGTTTTGAATAGGCTTCTAGCGACCTCTAGCGGAAAAAAAATATCACAAATTGTACCTTTAAATATAATCTTAAGGCATATTATTGGGCAATATAGAGTGACAATTAATACATGCATTTTATCCAAATAGTATGTTATACGGTTATTAAGATCTCATTGATTTACATTACTATCAGAATTTAATCTTAACTGTTGGCCATGTAAATATCAGTAACTGCACCAAATGACATATTTTTGCTCAGTTTGAGCCTCTGAATAGACCATTTTGGTGTTTGTAAATGGCAATGATGTGTTTTGTGGGTGGAGCCAACCTGGTGACAGAAAGTGACAGTTCTGCAGTTCAAGTCTATAGAAGGGTCATATCTCACCATTTTGATAATCCTATAAAAACGAACACATTCAGAACTGTGATGTCTTCTCCCAAACGGTCTATAAAATTGAGATGTCTTTCCATCTGTAAGGCAGTGTATGGTGCAAAGTGCACAGTATGCGGTGAGCAACTAGTATTCCATTCTGAACACGTCATTACACTCTGTGCTTGTGTATACGGCTGTACCTTGTTAGAGCGTAGTGAAACTCTTCCTCCACAGCGAGCACAGAACTTGGTTTGGCAATAAGAACAGAGGTGGCCACAGCCGTCGGCAAACTTGGTTTTATGGCAGATTCCGCAGGTGGGGGCGTCACTCTTCTGCTCCTGGGTGGTCTGTGTCTCATCCCCCATCTTCTTCACCTGATCCTTATACATTTCAAATTGCTGGTGCAATTTCCTGTGGGGAACAGAACACAGCCAATCAGAACACATCTAGAAAACACATTTTCCCCCGGTTTCACAGAAAAGGCTAGTCCAAGACTAAAATGAATGTTTGAGCTGTTTTAACTGAAAGTAACTCGCACTGACATATCTTATAATATGTCAGAGCCATTGTTTTGTCTCAATACACACTGGTAATGTTTTTTTTCTAGGGAACATTTATAAAAGTACTTCAGTGCCCTAATTGAACTAAGGACTAATCCTGGCTTAAGCTAAGCCCTGTCTGTGAAACCGGGCCTATAAGTTTAAACATTACGGGATATCACTTAAGAAACGAGATCGGGGTATTGTCATGGATTACAAACAACAGGACAATTTTATTGCTCAGAGGTTGCACTTTGATAGCTCATGAGACTTATGTTTCATTCAAATATCAACTTATCTTAGTTATCCTAAAATAGAAATTAACATTTTTATTCAGCAAGGATGGATTTTAATGGATGAAAAGTGACAGTAAACACATTTTTAATGTTACAAAAGTTTTATATTTCAAATAAAGCAACACTGTTGTTTTCAACATTGATAATAAAAAGAAATGTTCCTTGATCAGCAAATCAGCATATTAGAATGATGTCATTATGATGATATTAGAATGAACATGTGACACTAAAGACTGGAGTAATGACACTGAAAAGTCAGCTTTCCATTATAGAAATAAATTACATCTTAAAATATATTCAAATAGAAATTTTAGAAGTTATTTTTGGTTGTAATAATATTTCACAACATAAATATTTTATTGTATTTTGATAAATGTAGCCTTGGTGAGCATTAGAGGCTTCTTTCAAAAAAAAAAAATTACTAACCCCATACATTTGTACGGAGCCCTGCACATGACATGCAAGAAAAAAATAAATGAATAGTGTGCACGATTTACTATTTCGTTCCCTCGATTTACTAAATCATACAGATAACTTACTATTTCATTCCCTCTATTTTCTAAATCGTGCGGATGACTTGCTATTTCGTTCCCTTGATTTGCTAAATCGTGTGCACAATTTACTCTTTTGTACTCTCGATTTGCTAAATCGTGTGGACGACTTACTATTTCATTCCCTCGATTTGCTAAATCGTATGGTTGACTTACTATTTCGTTCCCTCGATTTGCAAAATTGCGCGGACAACTTACTATTTCATTCTCTCGATTTGCTAAATCATGCGGACGATTTACTATTTCGCTCCCTCGATTTGCTAAATCATGCGGACGATTTACTATCTCGTTCCCTCGATTTTCTAAATCATGCGGACGATTTACTATTTCGCTCCCTCGATTTGCTAAATCATGCGGACGATTTACTATCTCGTTCCCTCGATTTTCTAAATCATGCGGACGATTTACTATTTCGCTCCCTCGATTTGCTAAATCATGCGGACGATTTACTATCTCGTTCCCTCGATTTTCTAAATCATGCGGACGATTTACTATTTCGCTCCCTCGATTTGCTAAATCATGCGGACGATTTACTATCTCGTTCCCTCGATTTTCTAAATCATGCGGACGATTTACTATTTCGCTCCCTCGATTTGCTAAATCGTGCGGACGACTTATTATTTCGTTCCCTCGATTTGCTAAATCATGCGGACGATTTACTATTTCGCTCCCTCGATTTGCTAAATCATGCGGACGATTTACTATCTCGTTCCCTCGATTTTCTAAATCATGCGGACGATTTACTATTTCGCTCCCTCGATTTGCTAAATCATGCGGACGATTTACTATCTCGTTCCCTCGATTTGCTAAATCATGCGGACGATTTACTATTTCGCTCCCTCGATTTGCTAAATCATGCGGACGATTTACTATTTCGCTCCCTCGATTTGCTAAATCATGCGGACGATTTACTATTTCGCTCCCTCGATTTGCTAAATCATGCGGACGATTTACTATCTCGTTCCCTCGATTTGCTAAATCATGCGGACGATTTACTATTTCGCTCCCTCGATTTGCTAAATCATGCGGACGATTTACTATTTCGCTCCCTCGATTTGCTAAATCATGCGGACGATTTACTATTTTTTTCCCTCGATTTGCTAAATCATGCGGACGATTTACTATCTCGTTCCCTCGATTTGCTAAATCACGCGGAAGATTTACTATTTTTTTCCCTCGATTTGCTAAATCATGCGGACGATTTACTATCTCGTTCCCTCGATTTGCTAAATCACGCGGACGATTTACTATTTTGTTCCCTCGATTTGCTAAATCACGCGGACGATTTACTATTTCGTTCCCTCGATTTGCTAAATCACACGGACGATTTACTATTTCATTCCCTCGATTTGCTAAATCGTGTGCAATATTTACTCTTTTGTACCCTCGATTTGCTTAAACATGCGGACAACTTTTTCTCTACATTTGCTAAATCGCACGGATGTCTAACTATTTCATTCCCTCAATTTGTTAAATCGTGCACATGATTTACTCTTTCGTTCCTTCTATTTGTTAAATCGTGCACATGATTTACTCTTTCGTTCCTTCTATTTGATAAATTGTGCACATGACTTGCTATTTTGTTCCCTCAATTTTCTAAATCGTGCGGATGACTTACTTATTTGGTCCCTCGATTTGCTAAATTGTGCGCACTATTTACTTTTTTGTTCCCTCGATTTGCTAAATCGTGTGCATGATTTACTTATTCATTCCCTCAATTTTTAAATCATGTACACAATTTATAAATCAAGGCAACAAATTATTAAATCATGCGCATGACTTAGCCTACTATTTTTTCCTGCATGTCATGCGTGGGGCTCCATACTTTTGAATGAGGTAAATTATAATACATTTAAAAAGTTGAATTGGTATAAAACTAATATGAAAACAAGGAATACATTTCTAAGAGCTTGTCACATGTTCTGAACTAGATTTTAAAAATCTTTATTTTTCATAGAATCATACAATATAATAAAGAGTATTTCTAAATAATTCAATACATGAACAAAAAAAATATTTTCATTGAACCATATACAATATCATTTTTTTTTCTTTTTTTTTTTATAAATCCTGAAAACAAATATATTGTTCTGAAAGAAAAGCCACATTCACAATGAAATATTTGTAGAATCAGTATAATGGCTTATTATGACTGTGTTTTGTTGGTTGTCATTAAGCTCTGATTAAAGTCTCTATAGTGACTGCTGGAGGTGTCTGACGGACACTTAACACTGACGAGAACTTTTTGTTCTTCGGCACACTTCATCAGCAATTAAAGCATCATGTGCAGCCTTGAGACTATTTGTGGCTAAACTCTTTCAATCCAACTGACAAAGATAACACATCAGGCTCACGTGCATCACCTCATATAGACTGCAATACTGAGACAATCAGTAATTATTAGCTGTTTGTTTGGAGCTACAGTAACATGTGCGCTATTTGCTGCACCACAGTTCCCACTACAATACCTGATTGATATTTATCAATATATTCAGATAAATATCAACTTGTTCTTGAGCCAGCAGATCACCTTAAGGGTATTTATGGGACTTTTATGTAAGGGTGACGTTTAATCATGTACCCTCTCATTTCCGTAAGAGAGCAGAGGGGGTCAAAGGCTTGAGACAGACCCTGAAACGCTAGCTGAACGCATGCATGACGCACATGCATTTTGTATGTCCCCTGTCAATCAACAGTAGCCGTGGAAACCAAACACTGGGGGCTAACGCCATAAGCTGCCTATTAGAGGAGGTTTGGTCCCACATCTGCCCCTGCAACATTCATTAGCAGGCTGAATTATTGAGCATGCTGATCTCTTTACTACGGCAGAACGCCTGGGTGTTACCCAGAATTCACCTGGCCACCTCCCACCAAACTCAAACTTGAGCACATTCTCACGCTAATCACTAGCTCTGACAGGAGACTTTGAATACTTAATGCTAAGGAGTTTGTTTCTTGTAAATTTAATGACCACAAATTTCACTGAACTTTTGTCTTTTGACTTCAGCATAAACCGGTTGTTAAAAAATTGACAAACCATGCTTGATTTACACATATAGTCTATAATACTTAGTTAGCATTCTTATTAATCACAATGATATATTTAGTTTCACGCTTTTAAGAGTCCTACAAAATATTCACTGGTCACTGGTACTACTACTGTAATTTAGGAAAATACTGGAGAAACACATCAGAATAAGCTGCTAGTTTTGACTAGGTACAGTGAACTAAAACTAAAACCATTAAAAACATTGTTAGCTGTGATGCAAAAAATAAAATAAAATTAAATAAATAAAATAAAAATAATAGGCAACTTACTGAGTTGAAGCCCTAAAATTACTAACTATAAATAAATGTAAAAAAAAAAAATAATAAAATAAAAATTATTTTTTTTACTGAAATAAAAAAATAAAACCTAAAGAGTAATATTTAAAAAATATTACACACATCCGAATAAGCTGCTAGTTTTGACCAGGGCTATTATTGTGAACTAAAATTAAAACTATTAAAAACATTGTTACATGCAAAAATAAAATAAAATAAAATAAAATAAAATAAAATAAAATAAAATAAAATAAAATAAAATAAAATAAAATAAAATAAAATAAAATAAAATAAAATAAAATAAAATAAAATAAAATAAAATAAAAAATGTTGCATTGGCAACTCATTGAAAGTTGAAGCACTACAATTATTAACTGTAAATCCATTAAAAAAAAATTAAACTGAAATAAAAAAATATACCTAAAGAGTAATATTTTTAAAAAGGCAGAAGCACTTAACAAAATTACTGAAAAAATTAAGTAAAACTAAAATGAAAACTGAAAATATAAAAATAAAAGCTCATTTAAAATATTAACACAAAGCATAATATTATATAAATAATCTAAAAGAGAACTGGTTTTTACTGGCGTTCAATGGAAAAACAGGCTTTTTACAAACAGACACTAACTTTTTCAAGCTAACCAGCCAATCCTGACACCCTGGACTCCATCAGACATCATTTCTGTTTAAGTCAGTGACCTTTTACCCCTCTAGGATCAAGTCACACCAATGTGCAGGTCTGTTTTCACCGACCCCTTGACCTCTGCCCTCTTACCCTCAGAACATGTGGATATACAGTACCACTCACTGTCTGACCCCATGCTCCGCTCTCAGATACACGTCACATATCCTTTAACAAAATGCAATATTTTATTTTACTCTGTGGCACAAGACCGTCTTCTCTCAAGGGAAAAAAAAAGAAAAAAAGATCATATGGGTTTGGATTGACATGATGACAAATTGTATATTTAACACCAGCATCTATCCTCGCATATACACCCGGGCTCCAGACAGCAGTCAGGTGGATGATGGGAAGGCTGGAGGAGCTCCAGAGGTCTGGCAGGTGCGCTGGCTCAGGTAGCATTACAGACAGCTGGAGAGCACAGCACAGCTCACCTCCAACCCAGTCAGACAGGAGACGCATAACCCATAATATAATCATACGCCATTCTTCACGTCTCATCTAACACACAGCAGATAGAGAAGTCAAAGAAACACGAGCCAGCACACTGATACGGGCTCCCTTTATGAGTGACACCGTGGCCACCTGAAGACCCACACTTTACCTGTTTAAGCTACTTACAAATTTGTAGTCGACTTCTCGTGTAATACAAAACCCATGCTTAATGCAAGTCTCTAATGCAGATGCCGTAATCAAATTGAATTGATGGACCATACTGATCAAAACGTGCATCCATTATTTAAGAAAAAACAAATAGTGAAATAAGGACTGTAAATATATCAAAATAATTTTGCATAATTAATTATAAGTAAGGGTACATTTAAACGTCAATGCACTAACAACTGAAAAGTTTTTCCTAGCGTGCAGACCACAACATTATCAAAATGATCCCCCTTCAAACAAACACATCCACAAAAACATCTCAAAATGCTGCATTACGCTGCCAGGCCAGTAGATGGCGATGTCCCTTTGTAAAGAAACACTATGTGTAATACTCATGCGCATGACATTTTTCACGTCAAATTCAAATTTTTGTTGTTTACATGGGGATGATAAAGTTATCGTTTTCAAAGACGTGCACTTTGAATTTCAGGCGCACAAAACGCATAAAAAAAGTTTTCCATTGTTAGTTGAAAATGGTGTCGTGTAAACGGCCCCTAAATTTTTCATGCCCACTGGCCTGCATGCCAGTCATTTTTTTCTATCATCTGAGCAACTGAGCAACAATTAAATAATATTGTTACAGCATTTATTAATATGAAATTCTACATATAAGAACAGTTTTTACATTGCACTATTTGTATAAATTACACTTATTATTATTAAATATACACATGAATTAACAAAGTATATATATACTTAAGTTGTTAGCTCAATAAATTGATACCAGCTAATTTTTATAGATACTTAGCTAATTGATTAATTGATCAACATATCATTTGATAACCTTTTTGACCATTTATTCCAGCACTGTCAGTGAAAGGTGAGTCATATCCACAGAAATGGCACATAATTCAAGGTTTATCTGGGGAATACAGCTTTTTGAGGATTTGAGGGCAAAGATTAATCCATTCAGTCTTACTTACGTCTCCGGCTCCTTTGGAGGCTCTGTTTGCAGTTGGTTTTGGGACTTTGTTGGGGGCTGGAGAACGTTATTAACCAGATCAGTGATTCCGCTAAAGGGAAACCACCTGTATGAACAAGCAGACAGCGCAACTCAATATGTGGTCGACAAGTCTGCTTCCAGTCGACATACACGCCAATATCATGACGACAACTGCAGTGCAGCTACATTCATGAGGAACACACATAAAAGATACAGCATGTACAGCTACAAGAACTACTAGGACAGAGAGAAAGAAAGAGAGAGAGAAAGACAGCAAAAGACTAGACTCCACGGCCCACGGGCCATCTCATAATCATGTTTAGAATGTAGAAATCACTGGATATGTCAAAGTGGTCCAGTTTAATGGCATTATTATTATTATTATTATTATTATTAGGCACTTAGCAGCAAAAACTAGATATGCATGGGCAAAACTTTATATTCTGCTCTTTTTTGAGTTATATCTATAAAATAATGAATATTTATTACTTTTGGACAAATAGGCAGTCTACAAAGTGCAAAAAAAAATGTAAACCACTATTAAAAACCACTATTTTTTCAGCAATATTATTGCTTTGACTGCACTGGATGAGAACTGAACGGAGCTGGCTGATGACATCACTTTTTTCTACATGCACAGACAAATCCAAATTAAACCCTGCGGCTCGTGACGACACATTGATGTCCTAAGACACGAAACGATCGGTTTGTGCGAGAAACCGAACAGTATTTATATCATTTTTTACCTCTAATACACCACTATGTCCAACTGCCTTGAGCATCCAGTTGGTGAGATCTGAAAACGCGCTCTGATGACGGAAGTGATCTCTCGCGTGTATATGTCAATGAGTGCACAAGTCATTTATTATAGGCTATATGAAAATTATTATATAAAGTGGATTCTCCTATTGGAACAACTTCCATTTTTCTTAGTGATATTTGACACCAGTTTATCAGGAAGTGACGATTTTATTCTCTTCGATTCGCTGCTTTATTCGCAAATGTTTTATGTGAAATTCCAATTTTTAACATATGTTACATTCGTAACTTTTGATGGAAGCAGGAAGCTATTGAATCATTATTTTCCTGTTTATCCCTGTTAAACTGCTTTAAAACAATCTGTATTGTGTAAAGCGCTACATAAAGGTGACTTGACTTTTCCAGCATTTCTCATATAGTTGGCCGTGGACAGAAAATTATGTGCAATTTTTCCCCACAGAGTTATATTATTGTGGTAAAAAGCTCTATCATATAAACCCACCCCTAAATGGAATGCACAAACAACAAGTGGACTTTTGCTGAAAGTGGAAAACCTGGCTATGTAAGACTAGAGAAAAAAGAAAAAGAGAAATACAAAGATAGAGTACTGAGAGAAGGGGAAAAAAGAAGAGGAGACACACTCAGCCAGAGAAGGAAGCAAAAAAGCTGGAGCGAGTGAAATGAATTTTGCATCCATCAGCCCGGGATATGGTCAATTATCCACAGATACAGAGAAAGAGATCAAACAGTGTCCCTGTGCAACTCACAGAGTTGACAAACAAGCAAAATAAAGCAGGACTGATGCATCCAGCCTACATGTGGATGAAGCTGCCAAAAGCTTTTCTAATAGAGCCATAACAGACTGCAGGCAGCCAATCACTAGAGAGAGGAGGGAAAAAGAGCCGCCAATCACAGAGGAAGCCACAACAAATGCACACGCCACTAACCAGGCAGGCGGGAATGTCAAAGCCTTGAGGTCTCTAGCTAAGAGAAGCCCACACAGAATCTGTGCCTGGAGAAAAAACTGCAGAATCTGAACCACCAACAAAGTTCTGACCCTTTATTGTTTGTTTACTAAATGCTTTGGCTAATCTGATTATGATTTTAGTAACCAATAAGAATATTCTGCAGCTTTTGCCCCAAAATCAACGCGGAAAATGCGGGAAAAGTCCACAGAATCTGTCTAGGCCTGGCTGAGTGTTACTTACTGGACTGGCTGAGACTTTTCATCTTCTTTGACCCTAAAAATAAAAAAAAAAAATAAGTCAACAAAAGTGCAGGATGACAACAGAAATTAAAGACAACATAAACAACAAAATAAAAAAAATAAAAAAATGAAAACATAAAAACATGGAAACACAGGCAAACAAAGATCAACACATGTGATGTACTGGGCGGTATGACTACATATGGCTTTAAAAGTGACGCATCCAATTATAATTTTGTCATAGCGGTTTTATCATTTTAGGTTTACAATTGTAAGTCAATTTATTTTTAACACAGGCAACCTAATTTGATTTGTTGTGAATATAATATCTAAAATCGTATATAATATTATCTTTTGATTTGATATTATATCTATCTATCTATCTCTATATCTATAATATATATATATATATATATATATATATATATATATATATATATATATATATATATATATATATATATATATATATATATATATATATATATATATATATATATATATATATATATATATATATATATATATACACACACACTGTAAAATAAAATAACTCATTATTTATCTTTAATAAGACTTTGGTCATACCAACCACCCACCATTACATGTGAAACAAACTAAATATGCAAATATATCTTATGAACATGATCATTTTAAACATATACACAAAAAGAAAACATGCAAAGACATGGAATACTTAAATATTTTAAATAAAAAGAAACAGAAAATAAATAACAGGTAAACAGAAATCAAACACAGGGACATTATCTTTCCGCCCTCCACATACGTCGCACAGGACGACCACCAGGGGCGTCACTAGGCCCTTTTTAGGGGGGCTTCAGCCCCCCTAAACTTCTGCCCAGCCCCCCTAAAAAAATATTTGATTAATAAATTTTTGATCGCTTCAGTCCCCTTTAAAAAACTCATTTGAAACGGCGGCAAGCTGCGTCAAGTTTCGGCTCCTCCCCTTATCTGAGTCTGCTTGGATTTAGCGCATTTTTCAATCTGCAGGGGCGCCGAGCAGAGCGAACATCAGAGAGCACAAGGTGTGTGCGTGCATTTATTGATAGATTGCTAATGCTATGATATGATATTACATCTGCATTGGTGCAGTTCTTTGTCATAAATGCATTGCAGTTTACATAATGTAATGTTACTGGAGCATTGGGAGCACACGGCTCGGTTTCTCATCCAATACCAATACGTTTCGCTGCGTTCACCTTCAGCCCTTGTGTGATAGTTGTT
Source organism: Chanodichthys erythropterus (assembly GCF_024489055.1). Taxonomy (NCBI): domain Eukaryota; kingdom Metazoa; phylum Chordata; class Actinopteri; order Cypriniformes; family Xenocyprididae; genus Chanodichthys; species Chanodichthys erythropterus. The sequence continues at coordinate 33,816,336 of NC_090222.1, forward strand.
TTTTTATTCCTACAAAAATGAAGTGATTAACACCCATGAAAACATACTTTAGATCCAGAAAACGATCATGATTTATTTTAATTTACTTTTTACAATTACAGACATATTATAATGTATTTTGACATTACATTATGCAGCCATGCACAGAAATGACACACATCATTGTCTGAAAGCACTAGATGGCCCAGAGAGAGAATGTGGAGTTATTTTGTTTTGTATTATTAAATATAGTTTTGTATTAAGTAATAATGAATCAGGAGGAGTGTCATGATACATAAATTAGAGTAAGCATAGAGTAAAGGGATTTTTGATTTTCTTGATTTATACTATTTAGATTTGTACTTGATTTATAGAAGTGGCAAATTGATAATCCATGTTGTTATTTTTAATAAATATAGAACAGATTAATCATATTGCCAATAGACAATTACATTAATACATGGTTTGTCTATATTCTTAATGAATATTAGCTGGTTAGTTAAAATACTTAAAATGACATCAATTTTCATGGGGTGACTTTATGAATATCCAACCGTATTGTTGATTATAAAGGCTAAAAAGCTAAAAAAACTAAAATAATTTATATTTCATTGTAGATGGATATACGACATTTTTTTTATGTGAGCATAGAAATGCAAACAGTAAAATGTTGTGTTTGTACTGGAAACATGTGTGCGTGTGTTTGTACAGTGAATGAATCAGGAGGTCTTCATTGTAAAAAAAAAAAAAAAAAAAATCAACATTCCCTATTTTCTAGTGGTCACATCCAATAATTATTTTTTTATTACAGTGTTGTATATGGCTCAGTCAGTACTCCTACTCCCATATATGAAATACAGGGAATACAATGGAATAGTGGATTGCAGTAAGGTTAGTAGCATACCACCCTACCCTAATAGTCAAATAATATTTTTTTAATCATACCCTTATTGGGGGCTGAGCCCCCCTAAAATCAAAATCCTAGAATCGCCCCTGACGACCACACAAAGAAAACACACTGTCCACAACACATAGTCCATCAGACTCAATGTGTTCAGCTTAAAACAATATAAAAACATACATAAAATAAATCCGCCACAGTATTACGCTGTAAGAACTTCGGTAGCATATATACAATCCACAAGGAAAGATGGTTAATGAACCCCCAAAAATCAGAAGTCCTGATTAAACTGCTATGAATGCATGATGTACAGATTCAGATCATGTTTAGGTAAATCTGGACCCTCTTTATCACCTGTCGGAGATCATTTGTGCATACGGTGCGAATTTAAGTGGAAAAAAACCCATCTGAATGTGAAGTTAAATATTACATTTTCTCCTGAAACGTTTTGTGCAAAATGGTAAAACAGCGTGGCACTGCCCTCTAATGGTCAAATATTTTCTTATATTAAGGAATGAATGCCAACAACTGCAACTATATTACAGGAAAAAGTGTAGCAGTCTCAAACTTGAATTATATATATATATATATATATATATATATGGCAATGCAGCTGCCTTTGGTTTCAGTCACAAATTAGCATTGGGCAAATGAAGCAAGTGTCAGGTTAATTTACAGAAAAACTGCACTAGTTAAGCCGTGACTCGCAAGTATTCCATGTGATGTTCTAACCAAATTAGCCCTCTTTCTGAGCTGTTCTCAGACTGTTAATTTAACCTCAAATGACTGTCCTCGCTCCTCCTCATCCCTCTCTGTTCTCTCTGTATCTCTGCGCTCTTGAGTGGAGGTGGAGACAGAGGCCTCATTGATGTGACAGCTATAGAATGAGAGCTGACTCATCACTTTAAATAATACACCCCACATCTCACCATCAGAGTCTCAGCACAGTCCTCTTAAAGGAGTATTCCAGCTTATTTTCAATTTAACATCCATCTGTGGCCTTACGTTTGAATCGATTTGTAGAAACAAAATGGGTAATGCCTCTACAAACATCTACAGTAATATTCCAAGATGGTTAACGTTAACATCAAGTACAAACAACATCATGATATTCCGAAAACGTTCTCAGAATGTTTTTCCTCAACGTTAACAGAATGTTCAAGTAAAAACAGCAACATAAAGACTTTCCAAGAATGTTTTTCTAAGAATGTTTCTCTCAACATTATGAGAGCACATATCAAATATTAATGATGTTATAAGAACATTCTATAAATGTTATTTAAAGAAAGTTTTATCTTATCATAACCTTTACAAAACAGTGAAAGTTTACAGATGTTTACAGATGCGTCTCAGTCTGGACACTCTGAATGCTCAAATCGTTTTTGCGTCACTCTTAATGGGACACAACGATAACGTCAAAACTGGTGACGGAAATGCCAGAACTAGAGATGCACCGATACTAAATTTTTTCTGCCGATACCGATAGCTGATTTTTCAGAATGATATCAGCCCAATACTTCTTAAGGAAAAAAATCTCTCGCAAATAATGCTGCAAACTATACAGGGAACCCTCTCATTTAATACACTAGATGTTACAAGTAACAACAGAGGTATTATATTCAGCTGCTATTTTTATTTTCAGATATAATGATTACACTCAAATAAAAACTGAAGTGTTTGTATAAAACTCAGTTTCATAAGCACGTTTTCATGGCAAATTTATTCAAACATAAAATTAACAGTAAATAAGCTCCTCTCTAGTGTTTTTTTTTTTGTTTTTTTGTTTTTTTAATAGCTAACTAAGGAACTGTGAACACTGGAAAACATTCCTGAGGTAAATGTGGCATTATGTGACATATTGTTTTCAAACTGTTTTATTGACGTCTTTCAGTGGTTGAAACAGATTAAGTGATTACATATCTCTCAACATACCTTTTGATGTTCATGCATGTTTTTGGAGATATACCTTGTATTAATGTGTAAGAAAAGACTCCGCACTGCCGCTTGATCTGAGGCACTACAGCGATCTGTAACGTGACATCACATTTAAGAATATCAAAACACCATTTATTGTTTGAATTTCGTGATAAAATGGACAGAATTTAAAAAAACTGAGGCTGTTTTCATCGGCTGTTTTTAAACAATCAGTCAATGGTGATAGTGATAATAATAGCTTTTATCGTCCGATACAGATTGTTGGCCGATACATCGGTGCATCTCTAGCCAGAAGTATTCATATGGTATTCAAGTGGTATGTCCAAAGATTTAGCCATTTTCCTGTGCAATGGAGGAGTTCTGTACTGCAACTCAACAGGGTACTTATTTGGAGAGCGAGGTGATGCACCTCTATTTTTCCTGCATCTGTTTTGAAAGCCTTGTCACATACGTGGGTACGCCTATGTCCTTACCAAAGCAACCCATGCAGACAGGTTGGTTATTTCTGGACACACAAATTTTATTATCACTACAATTAATAGTGCGGACAGTCTGCATGAAATGATTTGATCTGAAAAAAAATCTGATTTGCCTGCAGTCTGAACATGACGTCTAAATCAAATATACTATCTAAGTGGAGTTTGCTCCATGTAAACAGTGGCCATGTTCAAAATAGCACGCATGCGGTGAGCAGTGTGCAAATTTTCTGTATGCATAGCACTATATTAATTATGCATGAATTTTTTTAGTCATAAAACATGGCTACATTTAAATGGACACCAATAAAGAATGATGCTTTTGCCAGCAGATAGTATAGTTAGGGCATCTACCAGCAGGGGCTAATAAAAGTTTCATGCTAACCAGCTAAACCCTCAGCTATTTCTAGCAGAAAATGACTAACATCACCGTTTAATAGAAATGTTTGTCTCACTTCCTCGTTCTCAAAGCATTATAAACAATACAAGATGGAAAACAGGACTCTTTGGAAATGATGTAAGGTCATTTAGTAATTAACATGCTCAGCGATACTGATAGTTGCCATGTTATTAGGAGAGTGTGGCATTGTGTGAGCTTGTCGTGTTAACCTTTACGCAGTAGAAACACTTGATTATACATTCATACACAAACGTTGTGGGCATTATACCAAAATATGCTGCACATGAAAGCAAAAACATGACATGATTAACAACCAAGCTGTGGTTAATGGGGTCATATCAAGAGAAATCAAACCCAATAAAACTATTCATACTCTAATGTTAGAATTCATATTCTAACATTTTTGTTAATTTAATTAAAGTTGAACTAAAATAAAATTAAGATAAAAAAAAAAAAAAAAAACAACAAAATGGTAATTAGAAATGCTGCCTTGGTTGAAGTAAAATTCCCGGTAAAAAAAAAACAAAAACTAAAAATAAAGTAAACCTAAATAGTAATATTTAAAATGTTAAAATGTAATTTAAAAATAGAATTATTTAATAAATACTAATAATAAAAAAATTGCAAAAGCACACAACAAAATTACTAAAAATTACTGAAAATATAAAAATGAAAGCTAATTCAAAATATTAATACGAGCTATAACAGTATATAAATAACACTAAAATATACACTGACCCGCAGCCCCTGAAATTCATATGGAAAGAGGCCAATAACAACTTAAGTCTTTTATATAAAAATATTAAAAGGCACAAAAGTCAGACAATAGGTGGAAAATAGTCATGTGAAAAAGAAAAAAAAAACATAGGTGGACTACAAAGAAAATATAAAGTAAAGAAATGCATTTGACCTCTTTTTCAGCTAGCACTAAAGCGTTGTTCTTTATGAAGCGTGTGTACGTGTGGACACACTGGCCTCCTGCTGTCAGCGATGCACAGAAGAGGAAAGTCCTGTTACATAACACAGAGCTGAATCTCTGTATGGGGCATAATTACTCCACAATTACAGCTGCCAGTGTGCCAGTCTGTGCTGGTCAGTGGGGCTGGCAGTCCTCTCTGCCTTCACAACCAAAACACAGCAGCATACACAGCCTTCAGCCTGAGGTTAAAGGAAAAATCCTGGCATATTGTATAATGTTTTCTCTCTCTCTCTCTCTCTCTCTCTCTCTCTCTGTCAGTTTGTAAAAACCATGGGAAAACATGCTTTGTAATGCAGCATACTTTTTACAGTATTTGTAGAGTATGGAAAGTTTCCATATGCAAAGAGCATATTCATTAGCAAAATGAACCAATTATAATTAAAGTTGTTGCGAAGTGGAAGTTGTGAGTCTTTTCTTCCCTATTGTGACGTGTATACGAGTGAAGCGGCTTCTCAAACAACAAACAAGAAAAAAAATGTAGGGCGTGACTTGATTTTGTCCCCTGGGAATTGATTGTGGTTTGCTATTGGTGGATCTCATGTGATTGACAGGTTGTCCCGCCCTAGCGCCAGTAAACACATCATCGGAGGAGGGAAGAGATTTCGCATCAAAGGGGTAGAAGGGAGAATTATTTCAAATAATGATTACAAGGACACATGAATTTTAGCATCTCATTCATAACGCCACGAACGACATGCACAGTTTAACAATTAATGGTGAAAATACTGTTTTTAATTCTTTTTTTAAAAAAGAATGTAAATACAGTTTCATGGCCAGTATGTATGCTTGACATAGGGGGCAAAAAGTAATTTTTTCACACTTGGTACATAGATACACTATATTGCCAAACGTTTTGGGACGCCTGCCTTTGCGTGCACATGAACTTTAATGACATCCCATTCTTCTTAGGGTTTAATATGGAGTTGGCCCAACCTTTGCAGCTATAACAGCTTCAGCTCTTTTGGGAAAGCTTTCCAAAAGGTTTAGGAGTGTGTTTATGGGAATGTTTGACCATTATTTTAGAAGCGCATTTGTGAGGTCAGGCACTGATGTTGGCGAGAAGGCCTGGCTCACAGTCTCCGCTCTAATTCATCCCAAAGGTGTTCTATCGGGTTGAGGTCAATCAAGTTCCTCCACACCAAACTCTCTCATCCATGTCTTTATGGAGCTTGCTTTGTGCACTGGTGCGCAGTCATGTTGGAACAGGAAGGGGCCATCCCCAAACTGTTCCCACAAAGTTGGGAGCATGAAATTGTCCAAAATGTCTTGGTATGCTGAAGCATTAAGAGTTCCTTTCACTGGAACTAAGGGGTCAAGCCCAATCCCTCAAAAACAACCCCACACCATAATCCCCCTCCACCAAACTTTACACTTGGCACAATGCAGTCAGGCAAGTACCGTTCTCCTGACAACCACCAAACCCAGACTTGTCCATCGGATTGCCAGACAGAGAAGCATGATTGGTCACTCCAGAGAACACGTCTCCACTGCTCTAGAGTCCAGTGTCGGTGTGCTTTACTCCACTGCATCCGACACTTTGCATTGCGCTTGATAATGTAAGGTTTGGATGCAGCTGCTCGGCCATGGAAACCCATTCCATGAAGCTCTCTACACACTGTTCTTGAGCTCATCTGAAGGCCACACGAAGTTTGGAGGTCTGTAGCTATTGACTGCAGAATGTTGGCGACTTCTGGTCAGCATGCGCTGACCCCGCTGTGTGATTTTACGAGTTGCTGTTGTTCTCAATTGCTTCCACTTTATGATACCACTAACAGTTGACGGTGGAATATTTAGTAGTGAGGAAATTTCACAAATGGACTTATTGCACAGGTGACAACCTATCACAGTACCATGCTTGAATTCACTGAGCTCCTGAGATTGACCCATTCTTTCACAAATGTTTGTAGAAGCAGCTCTGCATGCCTAGGTGTTTGATTTTATACACCTGTGGCCATGGAGGTGATTGGAACACCTGAATTCAATTCGGATTTGGAGGGGTGTCCCAATACTTTCGGCAATATAGTGTATGAAATGTACACTACCGATCAAAAGTTACTTTTATTCAGCAAGGACACATATATTTAAAAAAAAAAAAAAAAAACGCTGTTCTTTTGAACTTTCTATTTGTCAAAAAAAAAATCTTTAAAAGATGTATTACAGTTTCCTCACACACACACACACACACACACACACACACACAAATATTAAGCAGCATAACTTTTCACATTGATAAAAATAAATGTTTCTTGAGCATCAAATCAGCATATTATGATTTCTGAAGGATCATGTTGCATTAAAGACTGGAGTAATGATGCTGAAAATTCAGCTTTACCATCAGAGGAATAAATTAAAACAGTAATAGAAAACAGTTATGTTAAATTGTTATAATATTTCACCATATTACATTTGTTACTGTATTTTTTTTATCAATTAACTGCAGTCTTCTTGGTGAGAATGAGAATACTTTCAAAACTTATTACAGACCCCAAACTTGTAAATAACCTGGAATGTTTCTTTAAAACTAAAGTTTCTTTGAAGATTGCATAACTGTGTGAATGAGTGTGAGACAGGTGGAGGGACAGTATGAGACTTCATTTTTATGAATGTGGAAATCTGTGTGTGTGTGTGTGTGCATGTGTACAACAGGTGGCAGAATCACTGCAAGAGCTTAGCGGAAATGGTGTAATCTCATGCCAGAAAGAGCCAGGTCAACATGACCTGCACTGTACCATCTGAGAGACCACAGAGTGCCACTGAATAAACACACACACTTGATTAAACCACAGTACACAAGTTACCTTAAGAGGCAGAGTATGTGTGTGAATGTGAACACAGGCTCTGTTCCAAAACAGTGTGCTGTCTTGCTGCATACTGCCTACATACAGTAGCATCCTAACAGAAACTGAACCTCACAATTTTGAAAGTTTTAAATGGGAAGCAACTCCATGTGCCACACAACTAGAGCTTGTCTCAAATGATTTCAAAAGAGTTTGGTTTTGACATGTTGCTATAGGGCTAAATGGACATTTTCAGGGTTCTCAAGAGGCAGAAGTCGTCAGAGTTGGTACAATGCAAAAAAAAAAAAAAAAAAAGTATTTCCTCAATATTTTTGTGTGGTTTTTCAGACAAAAATCTAAACATTCCAAAATAAAGAAAATGACTTATTGTCTTAAGTCTTATTTTCTCAAGTCATTTTATATCTCATTACTGTTTTATGGAAGCTTGTTTCTGCCACTAAACAAAAAATTTTCTCAGAATTGCGAGATTTAAACTCATAATTGTGTTATAAAGTCAGAATTGCGAGATATAAAGTAACAATTCTGACTTTTTTCTTGCAATTGTGAGTTTTAATTATGCAATTCTGACTTTATATCTCACAATTCTGGCTTTTTCTCAGAATTTCTCAGAATATAAACTCACAATTGCAAGTTATAAAGTCAGAATTGCATGATATAAACTCACAATTGTGTCTAAAAATTCATATATGTTAGATTATAAACTCACAATTATGACTTTTTTCTTAGAATTTTGAGTTTATATTTTGCAATTCTGACTTTATAACATGCAATTGAGAGCTATAAAGCCAGAGTTGTGAGATAAAAACTCACAATTCTGAGAAAAACCATCAGTATTTTTTTCCCCTCACAATTGGACATTATAACATGCAATTGGGAGTTTATATCTCGCAATTCTGACTTTATATCACACAATTCTGACTTTATAACTTGCAATTCTGACTTTATGACTCACAATTCTGACTTTATATCTCACAATTCTGACTTTATATCTCACAATTCTGACTTTATATCACACAATTCTGACTTTATATAACGCAATTCTGACTTTATATAACGCAATTCTGACTTTATAACTCACAATTCTGACTTTATATCACACAATTCTGACTTTATATCACACAATTCTGACTTTATAACTTGCAATTCTGACTTTATGACTCACAATTCTGACTTTATATCTCACAATTCTGACTTTATATCTCACAATTCTGACTTTATGACACACAATTCTGACTTTATATCACACAATTCTGACTATATAACGCAATTCTGACTTTATATAACGCAATTCTGACTTTATAACTCACAATTCTGACTTTATATCACACAATTCTGACTTTATATAACGCAATTCTGACTTTATATAACGCAATTCTGACTTTATAACTCACAATTCTGACTTTATATCACACAATTCTGACTTTATGACTCGCAATTCTGACTTTATAACTTGCAATTCTGAATTTATATAACGCAATTCTGACTTTATATAACGCAATTCTGACTTTATAACTCACAATTGTGACTTTATATCTCACAATTGTGACTTTATATCTCACAATTGTGACTTTATATCTCACAATTGTGACTTTATATCTCACAATTCTGACTTTATATCACACAATTGTGACTTTATATCTCACAATTGTGACTTTATATCTCACAATTCTGACTTTATATCTCACAATTCTGACTTTATATCTCACAATTCTGACTTTATATCACGCAATTCTGACTTTATGACTCACAATTGTGACTTTATAACTCGCAATTCTGACTTTATGACTCGCAATTCTGACTATATATCACGCAATTGTAAGAAAAAAAGTTAGAATTGTGAGATAAAGTGTCACAAATAACCTTTTTCATATTGAAAGATTGATGACATTGATCAGAAGAGAGAAACACATCAAATTTGCCATCACTCCCACAGCTGTTGTATTAAAAACTCTCAGCAACCATAACTAGTTCTGTAATTTAATGCCAAAGTAATATAACAAAGTGTAGTGTATATAAATATAAAAAAAAATTGCTAGATTTACAATATTAACAACTGTGGAAACATGTCATAACAGTCTGTGAAAAGGATCTATTTATAGTCAGATTCCAATCAGAGTAAACTAATCGATGCGTTAGCATTTAATAAATTATATTTATAATTGACATTTCGCTTGCCATCTTATTTTTTTCAATCACTGAGCTTATCGCAATGCATTATGGGATGAAATTCTTTGCAATGTCCCTTAACCAATTTCACCAAAAGGCAGCAGCATAATTAAGTTGCCTACTTTTGAAACCTTTAAACACTCCCTACGCTGGGTTTTTGAACACAGCATGACCACATGCAAGCACAAAGGCTGTTCTTGAGCCAAAAGCAAGCTAAATTTACAGCTTGCCCTGCCCTCACACAGCGATGCCTGAAATAGCAGACGGGTTCAAGACGGTCCATCATAGCGACAGACACCTGTTCATTAGGACCATTCAGCAGGGTGGCAGGGGAAGTGCCTCCCTTGAACACATTTCCCTTTAAAAGAGGATTAGCACCGAGGGAGCTCTCGATTCCAGCTGTCATCGGTTCCGCAGTGGCATCTGGATCAAAAAGCAATCTCATTTGAGCTCGGAGTGCCGCGATTGGTCGCAGCAGACCCTGGTTAACCTTTGAGTGACAGCTTTAAATCCCTCCTCACATTTAGAGCCACCCCATACACCCAGCTTTCAGAAATGCACGTTCACTTTTCAGAGCCATAAGCAGATGATGAGTATGTAAATGCCAAATGAAAATGGGGCAAAAACAAATGCACTATTATGGTACAGCACTAATTTGTGCTGTTTTTAAGCACATGTTTTCTGTAAATTCTGTTCAGTTTATGTTTATTCCTGGCAAGAATCACTAATGGGCAATTCCACGCAAAGGTCATCTTTACCATGAAAAAAAAAAGTTTTAACCAAAAGAACAAAACCCTTTTTAAATTGTCCATTTAGGTCTGTAATATACTGTATTAATGTGCTCTAACAGAAATTTTAAGAAAATTGCCTTGTTTATCCACAATATATGTGGTAAGCAACAATGCTTAAATTAAATTTTCAACCAACCATATTTCATGCTTTCAAAAAAGGGATCAAAGACCCCATTTTTTTAAACTTTATTTTAGCAGTAAGCATTGTGTAGAAAGATGGATACATGCCTGATAAATAAATACACTCATTTAGTCATAACAGCACTGCCTGATGAATTTATAAGAGCTAGAATAAAGAGGTCAGGACGCTTCAGTGCTCTGTCACGTCCGTAACGTTTTAAAGATTAAGTTTATTTCATATAACAATTATAAATGCAAATAACTCGAAACTTTATATGCAAAGCTAAATTATGTTTATGCTTATTAGGATCAACAATTCATTTCACTACGTTGCTCTGAACAACCATAATAAGCGTTACGGACGTGACCGTTACGGACGCTTCATATTAAATCCTATGAGTTTGCTTCTTTATATTGCTATCATCTGTTTCAGGCTTACCATATCAGAACATATCCAATAATCGCAATACTCTTTGTGCTTTGTTAGTTTTAATATGAAAAAGGTTTAACTTTCAAATTCAGTCGATTTTATAACAAAATTTAAACAATAGATGTCGCTCTTTAATAGCCTACGGCGCGTGACAGATTAGCTACTGCAGCGCCTGTAAGCGGCGGATCAGGTGCACATGAACCGATCTTCTCTTCCTCTTGCCAGAGAACGAAATATGAACATCAAAAGGTAGGCCTATATGAAACAGTACAACTTATAGAAGAGCATTGTGTCTCATAGGACACTTACCTCGGGAATTGGGATGTCGCGTTACCGGTTGGTTAAAAATGAATAGCCTAGCCTATATTGATCACAATCTGCGCGATCAAGCTGACAAAATGAAAATAATAAGATTGCAATAATTTTGACTTGAAATAAAGTTTGATCATTTTGACTCAAGACTCCGCTTTAAACTCTGAAAACTAGACGAAAAAAACCGTGTGGTCATTCATACACAAAACATAAAACTGACATGATTGCGATTGGCAATAGTGTCAATCGGTTCACCTGACTGTGGGGAAAACATGCGATTTTAAACTGCTTTATGATAAACATTAATATTTGTCAATGTATTTTAGCAAGCAGTTCTGTAAGAAGGAAAATCATGGTCTCTAAATTGATTCTTGAACAACGCACATGCTTGTCAACACGAGAAATAGGTCTAATCCATAACCTTTTGCACTACAGAGTATAACGTTACATTTGTATAAAGTTTAGTAAAAAGTTGATAAATTGTGGAGTCTTACCATACTGGTATCCCAGATTTCAGTATTTGGTGGTTTAAATGCTTGCTTGAGGTCTCTGTGAAAGTTTTAAAGCAGTTTTAAACCAGTCTTCTGTGCCGCTTTCAGACCGGTCACATCCGTAACGGAAAACTGTCACATCCGTAACGTTGTTTTTTCCTCATTAATGCGAACATGAAAAATGAAATAAAATTATTATTTTATGCTCTGTGGAGAGCCAACCCTTCTTCATTCAGTGGGCAGTATTACTTTTGGTTTGCGCAATGTAATTCACAGAATTCTTAAAAAATATGTTGTCACCCAAATCTTAGTGACTTTTTTTGTCACGTCCGTAACGCTGTATATTTCCCCTCATCTAAAATATAAAACAGTTGAATAGACTGACATTTTTCTAATGTCTGGACTCCTTTAGTAAGGGATTATGAATATATAAATAGACGGTTCAATATGTTACTATTAAATGCATTCTTTGAGCGTTTATATTTCAAGTTTTGACTCCAAATGTCACGTCCATAACGCTGGAATTGCCCTAATACAATTTAAACAAACCCCACATGATAAGTAATCAACTTCAGCGAGTAACTTGTCCCACAAACATGAATGATACTTCAACTCATCCAGCTTGTTGTGCGTTATTACTTTTTTGATCTACAGTGTTGACTTGGCCATGCTGGCCATATTTTTGCTCATATGTGATAGATGTTTTTTTTCATAACAGTGTGAAAAGCACAAACCGCAAGGAATCTGAACTTTTCGATTCAGATTTGGGACACTTTCATATGTGGTCCTAAATCAGATATAGGTTTGATGTTATGCAATGCGACCTCAGACTGAACAGTCAGATCTGAATTCATCCCATTCGTCACAATTCTGCACTGATGGGAGTCACATACCGTTCGTTCTTTGGTCACTAAGTGAATATGGAAGACGGTGTTGTTGTGGCGAATTGAAGAGTTTATTTGCAAAAACAGTTAACTCCATTTTTATTAAAGGGATAGTTCACCCAAAAATGAAAATTTGATGTTTATCTGCTTACCCCCAGTGCATCCAAGATGTAGGTGACTTTTTTTCTTCAGTCGAACGCAAATGATGTTTTTTAACTGCAACCGCTGCCGTCTGTCAGTCAAATAATAGCAGTAGATGGGAACTTCAACTATAACAGTAAATAAAACTTGCTTAGACAAATCAAAATTAAAACCTGTGGCTTGTGACGACACATTGATGTCCTAAGACACGAAACGATCGGTTTGTGCGAGAAACCGAACAGTATTTATATAATTTTTACCTCTAATACACCACTATGTCCAACTTCGTTCAGCTTCCTGTTAGTGAGGTCAAAAAACGCGTTCTGAAGACGGAAGTGATGTCTCGCCCATATACTTCAATGAGCGCGAGACATCACTTCCGTTGTCAGAGCGCGATCAGACCTCACTAACCGGAAGCTGAACGCGGTTGGACATAGTGGTGTATTAGAGGTAAAAAATTATATAAACACTGTTCGGTTTCTCGCACAAACCGATCGTTTCGTGTCTTAGGACATTAATGTGCCGTCACGAGCCGCAGGGTTTAATTTGGATTTGTCTATGGAAGTTTTTTCGACTCTTATTGTTCAAGTTCCCAATCACTGCTATTATTTGACTGACAGACGGCAGCGGTTGCAGTTAAAAATCATAATTTGCGTTCGACTGAAGAAAAAAAGTCCTCTACATCTTGGATGCACTGGGGGTAAGCAGATAAACATCAAATTTTCATTTTTGGGTGAACTATCCCTTTAATTCTCACAAATCATGTTTTTTGATTGTGCATTCCAAGTAATATCAATCAAACTGCAGTTGGGTTGTTTTGATTAAGTAAGAATAACTAAAAAATACAGGTAAAATAAAAAATTTTATTTCATTGAAAGTATGTTTTTTATATTAAAAGTTTGTTTTTTAGCAAAAGCAGATAACTCCAACAGTCGTTTTTTGGCAAAAGCAGATAACTCCCCATTTCATGTTTCAGAGTTAAACAAAACCCATGTGATTGCATTTAAAACACATTCAAACAAACGCGCACACACACTAACAGATCGACACACACACCCATCCACTCACTGTGCGCACGCGCGCGCGCGCGCGCACACACACACACACACACACACATATACACACACTAACAGATCGGCACACAAGTTCACTCTCACACACACACACACACACACATATACACACACTAACAGATCGGCACACAAGTTCACTCTCACACACACACACACACACACACACACATCCACGCACGCGCGCGCACACACACACACACTCACGCACGTGTCCACGCACGTGGGCGCGCATACACACACGCGCGCAAAAGAACAACCAAGGTTTAAGCATGTAACGTTAAGTCGTGTATGGTGTTCAAGGACTTACAGGAGTCGAAATTATAAATCCTCAATCACTTTTAGTCAGCTTTGACAAAACTTCCCTCAGGTAGCGCGTCTTTTTGAAGTGACTAGAAGCCTTGTCACCTGACCTGAATACTGCGCGCTGATTTGCTAAAACGGACTTATCGGTTTCTGTACACAAACAACAAGGGCGCTTGTCGGCTTCTGCTTTAAAACGTGCGATGCCTGACAGTGGACAATAGCGGCTTTTCTGAACGTATATATGGAGAATAATGCACAGCACACTTTTTTTTTTAAATGGCGTTTATCGGTTTTTGCAAATGAACTCTTCAATTATAACCCCCACCAGATTATTGTTAAAGTGGTCCTTGATTATGATTATTTCCCTTTTTTAACTTTAGTTAGTGTGTAATGTTGCTGTTTGAGCACAAAATGGCGGCACATGCTAGTCGATGAGTTGAATCAACTCAACAGCAACTACATAAATTTATCCACTAACCATTCAGAAATGTCCAGTTGCATTCTAAAAGTTGCAATTTCTTCTTGAGTCTCTCCATCAGTGTCCGACTCATTTTGGCTGTGTGAGATTATCCAGCTTTGTTGTTGTTGAGCAACCAAAGCGCGAACTGTTAAAGCTCCGCCCTCTTCTGCAAAGGGGCCGGGAGCAGCAGCTCATTTGCATTTAAAGGGACACACACAAAAACGGCGTGTTTTTGCTCACACCCAAATAGGGGCAAATTTGACAAGCTATAATGAATGATCTGTGGGGGATTTTGAGCTGAAACTTAACACACACATTCTGGGAGACTTATATTAAATCTTGTGAAAAGGAGCATAATACATCCTCTTTAATAGATACACTACCATTCAAAAGATTGGGGTCGGTAAGATTTAAAAAAAAAAAAAAAAAAAGTTTTATCAAAATACAGTAAAAACAGTGATTGTGAAATATACCATTTAACATAACTTTTTTCTATTGAAATATACTTTACATTTTTAACGTAATCCTTCAGAAATTATTCTAATATGCTGATTTGCTGCTCAAGAAACATTTCTTATTATTGTCAATGTTGAAAACAGTTGTGCTGCTTTATATTTAACCATGATACATTTTTTCCAGGATTCTTTGATGAAAAGAAAGTTAACAAAACAGCATTTAAACAATATATTTACCATATACACTTGTCAAAGGTTAATGGAACATGAGGTGTTATAAACTAAACCTGCAGTTACTCTGCTGTGTGAACTTGAGGTGAACTGACTTTATATGACCACTAAAAATCAGCTGGAGACTAACAAAATCGATAATTGAGAAAAACGTAATTTGTTTATAACGGATTTGTTGTATGACACATTGTTTGATATTTTGTTATCTAACGCAATGACATTCAGATATTTTTAAACATGGCTTAAGCATCCAAACCGGTCACTGTATGTGAAGCCATACGTGTACATACATATAAACCTGATCCTGAGAAAATGGAATATCCGTCCTTTCAGCTCTAGTGGGTAACTCACATGTGGCTGTGCTGTTGTCGTGCCTGTGGGTGGGGGGAGGGTGCGGGATCATCTCTTAAGAGTAAGTTACAATAATAGCCTACATGACTAACAATAGAGCGGTAATGGATACTCCTAGCCTTGCTGGAGAGCGCAGTTTCCTGTCCCTGTCCAGTAAGTTAAACGCTCTCAGTGTGCATGACACATGTGTTAATGTGGTCACAAACACACACACACACACAATAACAACTGTGCCAAAAAGTCATTAGTGTGGTTACCAAATCCGATCGGACCTGGTCAGACATAGGACACCTATCATTTCCCAAAGAAATGATATCCAAAGTAGCATCCATCCTACATAAGCAGTCGACCAAAAACAGCGTCATGCGGCACATTTGGACTCAGGCAGCAACAAATACACATGACATGAACCACAGCATTAAAGGAACAGATCACTGAAAATTAAAAAAAAAAGTCCATCATCATTTTAACATGGCATCCCATTAGCTGACCTAAAACCACACGAATCTGTCTTTCAGGCTCACTGATTAAGAATAGAAGAAGAGTGACCGATTAAATTTCTCTTAAAATCCTGGTCATATGAAGGAGTTGAATAGGTGTTTAATAAAAACAATTCTGCATTTTAAATTTATTTTATTTATCATCTAAATGTAGGAGAATCTTAATAATAAAAAGTACCATAAAAGTAGCATGAAAGTTGTCCATACAACTTCTATGAGGACTGAATAGATGACACCGGAATTGTAATTTCATTCATTTACTGTATAGAAAGCACTTGTCATTGCCAAATTTTCTCTTTCTTTAAAAAAAAAATGCACATAAGCTCTCTGCTGTGATATAAAATGATAGTTCAGCCAAAAATGAACATTCTGTCATCTTTTACTCACTCTCATGTTGTTCCAAACCTGCATGCTTTTCTTCCTTTGCAGAATACAAAAGAGGATGTCTTGAAGAACGTTGGGAACCAAACAACATTGGAGCCAAATGACTTCCATTGTATAAAGATAAAAACAGTTCTGACATTTCTGGAAATATCTTCATGTATGTTCTACAGAAGACAGAAAACCATACAGATATGCCCACTAAAAATCCAACAAAATGGATAACTGAGGAAAATGTAATTTGCTATGATTTGTTTGGAAGGGCATGAGAGTAAGTAAATGATGACAGAATTTTCATTTTCAGGTGAACTCTGCCTTTAAAGGATCAGGCATCAGTGCTGCTGTCCAGGGTGCTGAATCTGATCTTACAGAGTCACAGACCAGCACAATCTAACCTCAGACTGACCGCCCACTGACCATCTGATACATGTACACCAAAATAGCAAGAGTTACTGAAAAGTCAGGATGCAAAATCCAGTTTTACAAAGTTTACAGTCATGTTTACAGGTTACCACAATGAGTATATTTGAGGAAGAACTAGTCACTAGACAAGGTTCATGGTATTGAATCCAAAAGATACTACAAAGTGCCTTTAACAAAACTGAGCGAATGAGGTTTACAAGCAGAACTACAGTACTGTTCGGAGTCTGGGGTCAGTAAAGATTTTTTAATGTTTTTGAAAGAAGTCTCTCACCAAGGCTGAATTTATTTGATAAACCATACAGTAAAACAGTAACATTGTGAAATATTATTACAAATGAAAAGAAGTTTCTGTTTTAATATATTTTAAGATGTAATTTATTCCTGTGATCAAAGCTGAATTTTCAGCATCATCACTCCAGTCTTCAGTGTCACATGATCCTTCAGAAATCATTCTAATATGATGATTTGCTGTTCAAAAACATTTCTTATTATTATGAATGTTCAAAACTGTTGTGCTGCTTAATATTTTTGTGTAAACAGTGATATATTTTTAAGGTTTTAGGATTCTTTGAGGAATAAAAAAAATATTTTAGGATATTATAAATGGTCTTATGCATCTTTAATGAATAAAAGTATTAATTTATATATATATATATATATATATATATATATATATATATATATATATATATATATATATATATATATATATATATATATATTTTTTTTTTTTTTTTTTTTTTTTTTTATACTATAGTTTTCTGCCTACAAAATAATTTCTTTCTAAATTCAGAAAAACAGAAATTCTGATCACACATTTCTACAAAGTTCATGTTTTGATGCAACGCAATTCCCAGAAGTCAGGATCCAAACATTTTATCAGTCCGTTAGGACACAAAGTTACACATTACACTAGACTGCAGCGAAGCGAACTTCTGAAGAACTAGTTACTGCATTTGCCAGGCAAAAAAATAGTTTTATTTGAGGCAATTTGTACCAAGTAAATGACATATATACAAGCAAAACTGTATGTTCTATTTCATTTTCAATCAGACGTATAATTATTACTTAGTTTTTTGACCAATGTAAACAAACAATATCACACAAGTAGCCATGCGATATAGCTGTGTATCAGCACGGCTACGAGTGTGATATTGAGTTTATACAACAGTTCAATGGCACGAGTGTGTAAATAAATAAGAAACAACAACGGATTGTCTTTAAAAACTCTTGTGTGAGGAACTACTTCCAGTTGCACCTCAAGTTGACATTAACAGTTGAGCCCAAGCGTCCGTTACTAATTCTAAAACATCACTTTAGAACTAGTAACAAAGGAATGTTGAGTCGCTTCATTGAAACTCAATGTAATATGTAGAGTATTATGAGAGACAGATTGCCTGAGCGAGTGTATTACCTGCATCTAGCTGATATTCTTCAGGTCAATTTTATGTTCATAATCACAAAATCAGTTTGAATGTCCACTGAGGAAAGCGATCTTTGTGTTTGTCCTTTTAACATCAGGCTGTCAGCACTCCCATGACAGCGCTAATCAATGCATTTGTCAGTTGCGTCTCGTAAGATGTTGTTTAAGGTAAAAAGAATGTCCTTGTTTCCTTGTTTCACTCCATTTCAATATAAAAGTCTTTGCGTCTGACTCACTCACTCACTCACTCATAAAGACAGTCTTTGCTGCCATCTAATGGCGTAATAATGTAACTTTCACTGAAGTCAAAATCACTAATGGACTTTTTCAATACCAAAAAAAAAAAACTGCATGTTATTTATGTAAAATATTATTTATTGAACAATAATATTTAAATGATCAAACAATAGCCATTATAACAGTATAAAAAATAGGAAATAAACACAAGCAAACAGTTCAGGCAAACATACGCTCTAGTTAGTACAGGATTTAATTTAAATGTAAATATAAAGTTATGAAACTTAATATAGCCCTTAAGCCATATCTATTAACTCTGGAAAAAATAATAGATTAATAAGACCAAAGATTGCCTGTTTGATATACCCAAAACGAATTAAACCTCATGTTTAAATACTATCTGCATAAGAGCCAGCGGCAAATTCCTGAAGGACTGGCTGAGATGAAGCTGTTCTCAGCGGGTACATGAGCGCTGAACGGCCGCTGACAGCCTGGAGCTCGCTCTCCGAAAGAGTCTAAACACATTTTCAAATAGACGCTGTTTATAAATCGCATATCTCAGGTCTAAACAACTATATATTCTCAACTATAATCTTAAAACTACATTCCATTACAAAATAAAAGTAGCATCTATAAAAATATGGTGGGTTTACTCATCCGCCATCACACTCGCTGTGAGAATGCTGACAGTGGAGTATTCAAACGGTGAAATGGTTGGTAGAATATGGTATGGCTGGAAAGACCTCTCAGCCAATCAAATACGAGAACCAGAAAGAACCGTTGTATAAATTCAGATAACACATTTCTACTCATTTATTATGTGTTCTCTGTAAAAACAGCAGCAGAGACTGCAATGTCACATTTTATACACTGGTCAATTATTGTAACATCATCTATTTCCAATAAACTTGCCCCTAAACAGCATGAAAAAACAAAACAAAGATGACAGTCAAGCAGTTTCTTCTTGCTAAGTGTAAAATCCTTGGCTAGAATAAACTGAAAACTGGACTAGACTTTAATAGAAGAAAGAAAACAGAAGAAACACTTCTGGTTCCCCAAAGAACCATTCAGTAAACAGTTCTTAGTTCTTAAAAGAACCTTTTTTTTTTTTCTTAGTGTGAAGAATATTTAAAAAAAAATCTATAAAACCTTTTTCCACTATAAAGAATTTTTTGTGGAATGTAAAGGTTCTATGATGTTAAGGGTTCTTCAGAGAACCATCAATGCCAATATTGAACTTTTATTTTTAAGAGTGTTCATCACACCGTGTGTCAGAGCATTGCACAAAGAATTCTCTCATAACGATCAGTGGTGTTCTGCTGATTACATTAGAGATTTTCACTATAGGCTGGGGGTTGCACAAGGACAATAGCATCCCTTTGATTCAGCATTCATTCTATACTCCCATCAATCAAGCAGATGAGAGTCGCACAAAAAGAAGAATCACTGGAACAAAACAAACTAACCACAAGAATGAGCCAACAGACTAGAAACCTAGAAACCAACTTTCAATGGACAGACCGGTTTTATCCAGCCAATACACGCACCTGAGAAACAGCACGGTGTGACGAGAGTGTTCCCTTGCCACCTGACATCTTGAATGGTCCAGCAGGCATCGATACACAATGATTCCCCAGTGAGAACGCACTGCCTAATGGCTCACACAGTTATGGTTCTACTTATCGCCAGATGATCTGGTTGATCCTGCAGTCTCAGAGGTTTGTAGTGACTCAGATAAGAGAAACCATTAAGACTAGAAACAAAAAACACTACAGAAATGCACCACGTGATTAAATCTATACTGGATTTCATCAAAATACACTTCTGTTCTGGGGTCAATACGATTTTTAAACTGTTTTTGCAGAAGTCTCTTATGCTCACCAAGGCTGCATTTAAACAGTAAAAACAGCAATATTGTGAAATATTATTACAATTTAAAATTAACTGTTGTATTTTAATATATTCTAAAGTGTAATTTATTCCTGTGATGGAAAAGTTGATATGCTGATTTGCTGCTCAAGAAACATTTCTTAATATTATCGATGTTAAAAACAGTTGTGCTGCTTAATATTTTTGTGAAAACCACTTTTTTTTCATAATTCTTTGATGAATAAAAAAGTTCAAAAGAACAGCATTTATTTTAAATATATTTTTTGTAACATTATAAATGCGTTTAAAAATTATTTAGATACTTTAGATATAAAGTCACACTTGAAAGTTAAAAAGTCAGAATTGAGACTTTTTTCTACTTTTTAACTCACAATTTGGGCTTTATAATTTGCAATTGTGACTTTATAATTTTGCAATTCTGACTTTATAACTCGCAATTGTGACTATATCTCATAATTTGGACTTTATAACTCGCAATTGCATGAAAAAAGTCTGAATTGTGATATAAAAAGTTGGAATTACCTTTTTTATTTTTTATTCAGTGGCAGAAAAAAGCTTCCATACTTTACCTTTTGATCAATTTAATGTGCTCTTGTTGAATGAAAGTATTAATTTCTTTAAAAAAAAAAAAAAAAAAAAATCCCAAACCTTTGAATATCCGAGCATATTTTTCAATATTTAAAAAAAAACTTCAAGTTACAGTCCATTTTAATGTTTAAAGAATAGTTAATCCAAAAAGGATTTTTAGTGAAGGTGAATAATTTACTCGTCACCATGTCATTCCACACCTGAATGACAGCAAACATACCAAAACAATGACATCTGACATCAAATCTGGCATGAACTGTCTTAAAGGTACAATATGTAAAATTTTTGCAGTAAAATATCCAAAAACCACTAGGCTAGTGTTATATATTTTGTCCAGCTGATTACAAACAATATCTCTAATGTTTTCAACTACTTGTAAATCATGAGAAAATTCCCATTCTAAGCAGTGACACGGGGCAGTCGCCTGTCAATGACGTCAGTTACCCTTTGTTACCGCCTTTACTGACGTAGAAACCACATGACAACAGTGCCGTGGACAAATGCGGAAGTAGTGTCTAGCGTCCAGCAAACCACTAGCTCGCTTCAAGCAGTTCCTTATTTACTTCTTGCACGTTTTATGGTGGATTGTGTTACTTATTTATGGAACATAATTACTGTTTACCATCTGCCGCTGGTTCTGTCGACAAGGACAGCTCCTGTAAACTCATGACCGGAAAAGCGGAAGCGGCGCCGGCGACTGTGTCATAATAAAAGTCCCGCTGCTCGTGATGCGTGTGTTGATCAATCGCTTCAGCTCCCGCAACACTCGGTCCTGCTCTGCTTCATACTACAGTAACGTTAATAATCGCATCCACGAACATGAGTTCTTCCAGACTCCAATCCCTATTCTTTTGAACTCCGTGAAGTTGGCACCCCATAAAGCGAAATAATCCCCAAAAATATGTCATTCGTTTGTGCTACGTTTGTGCTGATTTGTGCCGCAAAAACGAACGTTTGTGCTGGTTTGGTGTTTGAGATATTAAGCATTATTTTTTTGGTCGTGTGACGTCATTCTCCACCCCATATCGTTCAAATCGCTTCAAACCGGTGCCATTCGTTTGTGCTCGATTTGTGCTGGTTTGTGCCGTTAAAACAAACACTGTATCTGTTCTCCTTCCACAGATATAACTAATTTAATTCGGGAGCTGTGACGTCATTCTCCACCCCACTTCGTCTAAATCGCACGAAACTGGTGTCGTTCGTTTGTGCTCGATTTGTGCTGGTTTGTGCCGTTAAAACAAACACTGTAACTGTTTTCCTTCCACAGATATAACGGATATAATTCGCGAGCTGTGACGTCATTCTCCACCCCACTTCGTCTAAATCGCACGAAACTGGTGTCGTTCGTTTGTGCTCGATTTGTGCTGGTTTGTGCCGTTAAAACAAACACTATCTGCTCTCCTTCCACAGATATAACAAATTTAATTCGGGAGCAGTGACGTCATTCTCCACCCCACTTCGTCTAAATCGCACAAAACTGGTGACGTTCGTTTGTGCTCGATTTGTTCTGGTTTGTGCCGTTAAAACAAACACCGTATCTAAGACCTCTTCTTAAATATAACGAAAAAATGTTTTATGAACAGTTAGGCTATGTAGCCTAACTCTCCACACCCCATGCCATCCAAATTGCTCCAACCCGGTATTGTTCGTTTGTGCTCGATTTGTGCCGTTAAAAGAATCCCTAAATGATGACTTTTTGACTTAAAAATAAAAAATAAAATAAAAACCAAATCATTTCCACCCCATGTCTTCTTAAATCTTTACAAAATGGTGCTGTTCGTTTGTGCTCAGTTTGTGCCGTTAAAAAAAAAAAAGCAACAATGACAATCTTAAATATAAAGTTGGCCTAACGAAAAATGTTTTTTACATTCAGTTTGCTTAAAACCGGTGCCCCCCACATGCTCCAAATTTGCTCGAAATCGTTTGTGTCGGTAACAGGTTTCGTTTGTGCTGCTTTGGTTTTTAAAATATAAAAAAATAAAATGTATAGGTCATTTTCAGGTCACTCAGCCCCCCACATGCTCCAAATTTGGCCAAAACTGTCTCATTTGTTTGTGCTGGTTTGTGCCGGCGAAATTTTCGTTTGTGCTGCTTCGGTTTTTAAAATGTAAGACATTGAATTACAGGCATTAACTCACTAGCCTGAATGAAGAATCAGAAAAGCTTAATAGCCTAAATAATCTATTTTAAGTCTTCAAGTAAAAGGTTAAATAAATGTTTACTTTTAGCCTATCTTTACACTTGTAAAATATTTAGCCAAAAACGAAAAAAGATTGAATAAAAAACATCGGACTCTTTTCTCTCATAATATGTAAAAACAAACAAAGAAACAAACAAAAACAAGAATAACAGTTTCATATTTCAAAGAAATATGGAATCATCATAGAAAATACTACTCCCGGTACACAAATCATCATACACAAATCAAACTCAGCATGTCTTGCATGTCCCATCACGCAGTTCATCTGATGTAGGCTACAGCTCTGTATATTAGTTACAATTTTTCTATTTGGTTGTTTCATATATTTCTTGCTATACTGTAGCTGTCTTGTGCAGAGCACAACAACACACTTCTCTGTCCGCGGAGGCGCCGGCGCGATCCCTTCCATTGTTTTCTGATATTTTGGGTTTTTCCAATGAAACACAAATTGTTATTTATAAAAAATAAAAAATCTTCTTGTAATAGTGAGTGAAACATGTTGCATCATGGAGGTTTTAAAACCAATTATTTTAAATAAAAATTTCCTCAATGTTGTTTTAGACCACATATAGCCAAAATGAGTATTTTAGGGGCCGCCCACACATTCGAAACAAATTTAAATAAAGCATTTTTTTTTTTTTTCGACGTAGGCTAATTAATTGAACGAATTACACGTACAGATGCTGCACAACTTTCCGTTTCTGACACGCGCTTGTCACTGAAAAGGAGGAAAGCAGAGACTTAATTTGAAATCACATTGCTCCTAAGTGATTTCAGTGTCATTCAATTCAATCAATGTCTAATATTTATAAACCGAAGCAGCAAATAAAACTTTTATCGGCACAAACAATTGCGACTGTTTGGTGAATGAGCTATAAATGACATACAATTTGATTTGCAGCCTGATTATTATCGAAATATAGTCTAACAGTCAATCTAAACATCTAAACATAAAGTAGTCTAATCTAAACACCTTGGCCTAATTAACTGGTTCCAGCCAAGAAGGGAAAAACAAGGACTCAAAATCATATGAATTAATTTATAAACAACACTAATTTTATCCGTTAACTCGTTCTATTTAATGTAACAATTGCAATTCACTTTATACAGTGTATTTGTTTTTTTTTTCTTCATTATTATTGTTTTATTTAAAGAAAATTGCCTTCGCCTATAGGCTACTTTACATGGACAGTGATTAAAGTCTGTGTTTGTTTGAAAGGTGAATTGCAGTTAGATGATGAAATAATCTGAGCATAAGCAGTTCCACAAGAGGCCTGTTAGTTGCAGCGTTTTATCTTTGTCCGCGGAA
This sequence comes from Chanodichthys erythropterus, assembly GCF_024489055.1. Taxonomy (NCBI): domain Eukaryota; kingdom Metazoa; phylum Chordata; class Actinopteri; order Cypriniformes; family Xenocyprididae; genus Chanodichthys; species Chanodichthys erythropterus. Next base: position 33,840,963 of record NC_090222.1, read on the forward strand.
GATGCGAATCGATGTGTTCAAATGTTATACACGCGTTCCTCTGGGTTTCTTGATTGCACAATAATTAATAAAAGAATTCCCTTCTCTGACGTGCCAAACAAATTTTAAATTAACCTGTAAATTACCCTGCACACATGACTTTTTTAGTCTCAGTGCATACATCTTTTCCGTATGCAGACCTTTATGCATTGTTTAATGTTTTTGAAGGGCGCAGAAAGACGTTAAACATGTATTTGAAAATTTACCATGCAATGGTATTGTATTTTATTATAATTATTTATTCAAATATCTGTCCCAGTGCTATAGCACAGCATAGAACACGCCTGGTTCCAGAAGTAGTCAGGTAACATGTAGGCCTAAGTGGTTGTGACAATATCTGGCACAAATTTAGTCCATTTAAGAAGGGGTCTTCGTACTTTTCAACGGCACAAACCTGGACAAACGAACAGCACCATTTTGGAACGATTTAAGATGACGGGGAGGAGATTTTTTTTTTATTATTAGGCCTATATATATATATATATATATATATATATATATATTAAAAAAAAAAGCACAAATCGAGAACAAACGAATGGCACCGGTTTGAAGCGATTTGAACGACATGGGGTGGAGAATGACGTCACACGACCAAAAAAATAATGCTTAATATCTCAAACACCAAACCAGCACAAACGTTCGTTTTTGCGGCACAAATCAGCACAAACGTAGCACAAACGAATGACATATTTTTGGGGATTATTTCGCTTTATGGGGTGCCAACTTCACGGAGGTATTCTTTTGCACCGTCCATTGAGATGGAGACCACATGTCCCAAATTTCCGCTCTAAAGCTTGGCGTCATAAAACTACGCCTTTGTTTTGAATAGGCTTCTAGCGACCTCTAGCGGAAAAAAATATCACAAATTGTACCTTTAAAGCAGTTTCTAATATGTGCAAACATGAATGACACAGGAATTAGTGGAAGAGAGGATGATTTTTACCACATATTGACAAATGCTTTTTGGATGCTTTTAGAACGGATGGGTAGTATGGTCCATCGCTTATGTTAAATGACAGATAAAGAGTTTTTAGAATGACATGAGGGTGAGTAAATGATGACAGAAATTTTGGATGAACTGTTCCTTTAAGAACACATAAAAAGTAATTTAAATACTTCCCAGATGGAGCAAAGAGATTAAATTGAGAAAATGGGCCAGACACAACTCAAAAAACCACTGCTTCACAGAAATAATATCCTTAAAGGGATAATTCATCCAAAAATGAAAATTCTGTCATCATTTACTCACCCTCAAGTTGTTCCAAACCTGCATGGATTTCTTTCTTCTGAACACAAAAGAAGATATTTTGAAGAATGTCAGTAACCAAATAGTTGATTGTCCCCATTGATTTCCATAATATTTTTTTTCCCAACACTGCATTTCAGACAGTAAAAACTGTAATGCTGTCTTGGTGACTATAAAAGACATTTAAAAAATCGTACCAAATCAAAACAAAACAAAACTTTCAAACTGTACTGTACTTCTGCTTCCATTCCCACAATTCCCTGCACAAAACTGCAACACAGTTCCCATTGAGAATAAATTGCTCACTCCATGCTAGTGGACACTTAAAGTAAGCATCATAAGCACCAAACTCCAAACCTGACTCCAAAAAGGCAAAGCATTCTTTCTAAAGTGATGTTTAAAGTATCACCCAAGTGTGTTTGGCATCTCTTCATTAAGCAGTCATTCTATGGCATTATGGGAGGTGAATGTTGCCTAATGCAACGTGATCTGACTGCTAGTTCTTACTACCCCAACAGAGCAAAGAGAGTGACTTCAGTCCAAAGCTATTTATAGTCGCCCATGAATAACGTGAGGCTCTTCAGGATTTGCATGCAATCAGCTTCAGATGAACCGGTGCCACATCACACTCTCACATTTCTGCACTCATTTTGACTGGCCGGCACACACACTAGACCCGCTTCCCTCCATTGCTTCACTGTCATTCTCTTGACATATAAAGATGAAGGAAAGAAAGTCAACAAAGTCATTTTATTTCTGTTATCTGACTTTTTTCCAAGTGAAGCAGGATAATCAAACAAGAAATCACGCATGGTGGAGTTTGATTTTATCTACAGGACATTGATTGAATAATGAAAAATGGGTGTTACATACTAGAAGGGACACCTGAAAGTGAAGTTATTTCAGAGGTGGAGCAAATTATTACATTTTGCAAAATGTGGATTATTTAGAATAACGTCCACTAATGAATTGATCACGATAACACAAGGATTAAAGGGGTCCTTGATTATGATTTCACTTTTCTTTTTACTTTAGTTAGTGTGTAATGTTGCTCTTTGAGCATAAACAACATCTGAAAAGTTACGACACTCAAAGTTCAATTCAAAGGGAGATATTTTCTTTTACAGAAATCACTTTTTAAGGACTATGGCTGGTAGGGACTACAACGAGCTTCTTCCTGAGTTGATGACATCACAAACCCCAAGATTTACATAAACCCCACCCCCAGGAACACGCAACAAAGGGGGTGAGGCCATGTTGGGCTGAAGAGTTGTAATAGAGTGTTGTTATCATGCCGTGATTTTACGTTGGACTGCTTCACAAACGAGGGTCAATTCAACGCTGGATTTGCACAAAAGATTAACATGACGGCACATGCTAGTCGATGAGTTGAATCAACTCCACAGCAACTACATACATTTATCCACTAACCATTCAGAAACGTCCAGTTGCATTCTAAAAGTTGTAACTTCTTCCTGAGTCTCTCCATCAGTGTCGACTCCGGTTTGAACAATGTAAAGCTGAACACCGTTACTGACAATCCTCATTTTTGCTGCGTTAGATTTTCCAGCTTTGTTGTTGTTGAGCAACCGAAGCACAAGCTGTTAAAGCTCCGCCCTCTTCTGGAAAGCGTGCCGGGAGCAGCAGCTCATTTGCATTTAAAGGGACACACACAAAAACTGTTTTTTTGCTCACACCCAAACAGGGGCAAATTTGACGAGCTATAATAAATTATCCGTATGGAGTTCATATTGTGCCATAATTAAACAAACAAATCCAGCATTTTGCAAACAAACACTATCTGCTTTGCAAAGGAGTTTGAGCGAAAACGCAGAGGAGTAACAAATATATGTATTGTGTTTTACAAATATAAATAATTGAGCCTACATCATATTTCACAATACAAACCATCCTACAAATGGCATGTAACCTTTGAACAAATACCAAACCTAGCGCATACTTACGCTGTTACTATATAAGACACTTGCCTTTTTATGAGATCTCTTGGCTTGATTTTCTCACAAATGTGTGAATGCAGATTTTCACACAAATGCAGTTAAGCAACTTCCTCTTTCAAAACAGCAGATGGCGCTTTGCTATGGGTCAATTTACACTAGTCTCTCGAGAGACGCCCCGAAACATGCGTTTATAATAATAAACTTTATTTTAACTACATAAATGTAAAGCAAACTGAGAAACATCAAGGCAGATTGCATTTGTGCCAAAACGCTTCTAAACACTGCACACAGTTCTCTCTCTCCGTGTTTCCCAGCATGCCAGGTCAGTCTTATGCAATATCAGGGCAGCACTATACAGCAGGAGTGTTGGGTTTCTCAGAGCAGTGACGTAGCGCGCTCGGTGTACTATACTCACGCTGGGCGCTTCCGCTGCACAGGAAACTGGCTGAGTTCTGATTTACTCATACACTGCGTATCACAGCATGTTAGTTTGAGGTCATTTATTTTGTTTTACTGATGAGTCAACAAATGTATCTTGGATCTAGAACACGCATAAGCATACAGCATATCATATCATATCATATCATATATCTACTTTAATGAATTTCAAGCATACTGCACAACATACACAGCAACATTTTAAACAGTAATATGCTATATTGCTGTCACATGCCCTCATGTTTAATTCAGTAGATGCTGTTTTTTGCATTTTTAATCAGCTTTTGTTTGAAAATGTTTTTTTGTTTTTTTTCGTTTCTTTTTGACAATTATAAAATCACAGCTTATATAACTTCTGGTTCATTCACTACCTGGAAATGGAAAGTCAAGCACATTGCATTGTGGGATACAGATCATTTATTCAGATATTTTTATACATACTATTTTAGAATGTAATATTTTAAATTAGCTTTAATGTTTATATTTTAATTTTAGATTAAGTTGTGTTATGTGCTTTTGTCATTTTTATTCTTTTTTTAATATTTCCATTTACCTGTAATTAATTTTTTATTTCGTATACATATTTTAGTAATTTTATTACTTCAATTTAGTACTTTAATTTAAGTACTTCAAACATTTTATTTCAGTTAGCTGCTTATAGGCAACATTTCTAATTTTCATTTGCATTTCATTTACATTTCATTCTATAATGAAAATTGTATACATGATGTAAAGTCTGACTATTTTATAGGGCTGGGTTGAATAACTGATTTCTCGATTTTAACCGATTCTCATTTTGATGAACTGATACTTATTTCTGAAATCCCAAGACTCGATCTTTTAGTCTGTTTTCAGTTTCAGCGAACAAAACTTCACTAAACATTATTTGTAGCGTGCCTACCAACAAAGTTCCAGCTTTCAAATTCTGTCCATTTTATTATGAAATTTAAACAATAAATACCGTTTTGGTGCTCTTTAATGTGCCAGTTCAAGTAAAGTGCGGAGCCCATGTGAACCGATCATCTACAGCACTTTGGATCAATTCATATTAGGGGTGTGACGAGACTGGTTGCTCATGAGACGAGACAAGACATGAGACTGAGTTGACGAGAACAAAACAAGATTTTTACACAGTATTTTTAGGAAATCCTCAATAACGAAATACATTACTAGAAAAATAGTCTGCAGGTGCATTTGAAATAACTAATCGTCTTGTAATGAATGTCATTTCAGTTCTACTTTCTGAGTATGAATTACTGTATATGCAGTAAAAGACAACAATATTCAATCGCTTTAAAAATGCGGGGTATTGACATCGCGTTTGAATGCGTGCTCGAGTTTTATTTTCGATTTCGTGATCATGCATACTCTATGAATGTGGAGCGGCGGTGCTGAGCACGCATTCTACAAGATAAGACGATTCTCCGCCATGGTCTTGTCAGTCATCTCGTCACGTGATCAATGAACTTTGAAATGACTGTTATCCAACAGAATTAAATTATTTTTATTTCTATAAAAAGCAAAACGACAGTGGAGGCGTAATGTAAATGTAGCGGTGGCATATTTTATCCTAATTTCACCCTAACACTCCATCATGGCAATTTCACGAGACAGCTTTTCACCTTGACGAGAAATCTCATCACATTTTAGTGATCTTGTGAGATCTTGTGGCAAGAGATCATTAAAATCTCTAAAATCTCTCATTATTATATCATTAAAAATGTATTAATACAACGTTTTTATTATAAAAACCTGCCTTATGTGCAATGTACTGTACATGTTTGTCTACAAATCAATTGTGAGCCTTTAACCTTCAACAGTAATGTACCAACTGACAGGATTTCCTGTATATTTTACAGCATTAATTAAGATTTTTTTTGTACTATTCTTGATATATATACACATATGGATCAATATCAAATTGAACCAAGATTGGATTTAAATCGAATTGCAAGTTTGTGAATCAAAATCAAAGTATTGATTTATGTGAGCAGCATGATTTGTATGTTGCACTACTGTCTATGTAGAGCATTCCAAATCAGTCACAGTGGGGATTTCAATTTAAAATGCTGTCTTATAAGACAGCTACCTACTGTATCTAGGCCATAAGGCAGCTCACTAGGTTTTGGAACAGCTAAAGGACACACCCTCCACTTTTGGTTAACCAACACCCGGTGTTTTTACAAACCAGCCCATTAACATCCCGTATGCCAGCTAGGGTGCTGATGGAAGATGCTACTGAGCAGGCTGGAGCCATTTGGTGTGTGTTCTGCAGTGTGGATTGAGCCTCACTGCAGCTAGTCCCTCCGGGGGCGACAAGATGTGTGTGTGGGGGAGGGGGTCTCATGGAGGATTCTTTACATAGTAGCGGGGGATGCCATGTGTACTACAATTCAGGTCAAACGTTCCTCACCTCCTCACTGTCGAAATCTACAGATGGATTTGAGGAGGGATTCCCGTGATTACTGACGGAAATTATTTTTTCAGCACATCCACAGTCCAATATCTGTCCGGTTGACTCTAAGCAAATTAGAAGTTGGGGTTGACGCCCGGGAGTCAGGGGTCTAGGGTCTGCCTGGAAACAAGTGCATGTTTTTGCATTTTAAAAGTGCTGCATGTAATTTTTTTTTTACAGTACTAAAGCATAAAAATACCATAATATGTTCGCAGATATTTAGGAAACGTTAAGTTCAAATACTTGCTTCTCAGTAAAACAATGCTACAGCCAGTTATTTTACTTTGAAATGTGTGTTCCGTGTCGGAATGTCTGTTGTGTGACTCCGCCCGTTGCTAATTTACCCAATAGTATTTCCGACACCCCGGGTTGCCAGTTGAAACAGTGTATTGCAGCCATAGAAGCCAGCATACAAACTGGGTCAGAGATTGCAGATTCTACCTGACCTAAAAAGCCTCAGCATCAATCTAAAAAGCTCTATGACCAGAGGCATATTAAAACGCAGATACATTAGCTGATCAGCTTACAGTGTAAGGCTGGTCGCTTTCCATTGTCAATTGCGCTTGCTTCAGTTGCGTGTCCTCGATCTGGAAACTCGCATGAGCGTCGAGTCTGAGGAGGAGGGGGCGGGGGAACAACCCTCTCCAATATTTTGAATTTGGACTGCAGTGCCTATTTCAACCACTCGTTGTCAATATTACATACTGCACCTTTAATGCAGTGAGCAATTTTGAGGAATTTGGATTTGCCAAAGTTTGCCAGATTAGTGCCATCAAATCTTTGAAAGATACTCAGGTATTGTTTAGTTAAACACTTAAACTATTTAAACATTCAAAGCTTAAGCTCAACCCTCCTATAATTAATTTCTACATTCCGCTCCATTTCAAAGTCTTCTCCTTTGTCCATGAGCGCAGAAAGATGCATTTGACGCATGTGCAATACCTGGACTTTGTTTTCAAGCGTTTAAGTCGTTTGCGTATTTGCTGTTCTTCTTCTGCTCTTTTTCCTGTTGTGGCGGTTAGCAAACAGTGTTGTATTACCGGGCGAGCCCCCACTATTTATACTAAAAAACGTCATGGAATAGCACATAAGTATGCGAATAGAGACGCACCTTCGGTCTTACCCATAGGCCTCAGTGATCCCAGAGGGAGGGGGACAACCCCCTGGATAATAACACAGCAAATCTGCAACAACTGCTCTCTCGATGCAATCTCTCTCCAGTCAAATCGCTTCAACATCCTGTCTCTCATTCTTTCTCTCTCTTTCATACTTTATAAACACCTCCCTTGGCACACTCTCACTTTCAGCTACTAAAACTCTCCCTCACTCTCCATCTCTCTCTCGTTGGATTTGTTTCAATTTCTTTGTGGCTCATCCAGTGAGATGACAGGAAGTTGGCAAACACTTCTACAGAGGGCTTCTTCATCTCTTCATTCTCTCAGGATTCCCTGATTTGGCTTACAGCCACTGTTGTGTGTTTGTGTTTATGCCTCTTTAAAAAAAAAATAAAAAAATCCTTTCTTATAAAGGAACATCCTGTGGCCTGAATAACATGGTTACGCTGAGATTTATGGTGCAACTACTAGAGCTAAAATTCTCATTAATGTCCGGTCAACCAGTTAACCTGCTTGTTCTCCATTACCACCTTGACTAGACAAAGTCTAATTCCAGAACCACCATGCTATAATGAGAAAATCTGATGCATGAAAACAAACTGCAAAAGAGCTTTTATTGAAACTAAGCTACAAAAACTGAACTTACAAAAATTTAGAAAGATGCTTTAACACAAAATTGTGATTTACAGGTCAACGACACCAAAAACGTTTCCCAACCACCATGGCAAGGAGAAAATATGACAGATACTATTAATCCTAAACACCAGAAGAACTAAAAAGCATAATGTGGTAAAGTCTGTCAAATCTTGTGCTATTACTAGGGCTGGGACTATAAATCGATGCATCACTTGATTCTAAGATTTTCGAAATGCATTGCGATTCTCTCTCAAATCGATTCAAAACTTAGTTTTTAACAGCAGATGGCGCTCTAGGCTAGTTTTTAACTGCACACTCAAATGCTCACGAAGAAGAGTGCTTGTGCGTTCGGCAGAGTCTGAGAATGTACTTGCACCTCAGAATGCTTTTATGATGCAAGATTAATGTAAACAGCCCACTGCAAACACCCTTGTAATTCGCTTTAATCTTTTCGAACATTATGAATGATTATTTTATAGAATGTTCAAGTGGTGTGTATAAGGAATTGGAAACAAGCATAGTACGGCTGTTTCTAAAGCGCACAGTGCCATCTGCTGTTAAAAAACTAAGCTCTGAATCAATTCAAGATCTTCAGAAATGCATTTGGAAAATCTTACAATCGATACAGAATCAGTTTGCGATGCATCGATTTATTGTCCCAGACCTAGCTATTACTGTTTTGTGTAGCACCTTCCACTCTGCAGATCCTTCTGAAAGAGCCTAACAGGAGAAAAAAAAGTTTCTGATCATTTCAAACCTGATCTAAACAGCTTGGATGAGAAGGTGCTCGCTGCAGAGCAAATGGGTGGAGCTTACGTTAGCAAATGTACAACCACACCCTAATCCCTAACCCTACCCACAACTCTATCTCTCCAGCCCATTCGATGTCCAGAGAGGAGGAGCTGGCCATCATAGGCTCTGCAGTGAGTACCACTTGGCTTGGATGGCACATTAGCCTCTCCGCAATTGCCTACCCTACCTTTAAGTTAGTTGAGGTTTTATGTGCCTAAAACTGTGATAGTTTAGAGCAGTGGTGCAAAACTCATTTCCTGGAGGGCCACAGTCCTGCAGCGTTTAGCTTCAATAACAATTAAATGCACCTGATCCAGCTAATCAAAGTCCTTCAAAATTATCTGGAAACTACAGGTATGTGTTTTGGAGCATTGTTGAGCCTGCAGGACTCCAAAGGATGGTGGGCCTCCGAGAACTGAGTTTGATACCCCTGGTTTACAGGAATAAATAAATCATGCAAATTATGATGTTATGACCTCTTTAAATAACACAAATAAAGGCATGGCCTTGTGGACCAACGATGAGAATGTGATCAGGCCTTGAGTCACATGACACGGGTAGCAGCTCTGCACATTCACTGTTCAGTATAAGTAACAGTCAAGGGCCAACAAGCCACTGTGTTGTTGTGTAACTCTACACCGGCCGTTTGCACACTACTCTAGAAAAGATCAGAGGCCTCGTGACTGCGTCCACACTGATGCTAACCAACCATCACCCTCCCTTATATGACATCAGCACTCCACATCTCTCTCGCTCGCTCAAAACTATGAATGGTGGAAGTGTGTGTTTAAGAGGGAGGGATCAAGTGACTCACCTAAAACACACACACACCAGCATCGAGGTGGCAGTCGGCTTTACATCTATGACTCATGTTTACTTCACTTATTGCATGGAATTGGTCCTATTTCCATGCTGCAGTGTTAATATTTACCTAATGATAGAGGCACGTCTCCACACCCTCACAAAAAAATCCATGAGCTAAAGACACTGCACGCTTGCTCATATTTCCTGTTTGAATCATAGAGAGTTTGTGCATACACAATGTAACGCATTACTTTAAAATTTACAACAAAATATCGGAGTTACTTTTCAAATACGTAATGCAAGTTACTTTATTTTCCCATGTATCTGCATGCAGCATAACTGAAAGGTTAGTTTGAGCTGCGCCCTCTACTGTACAGGAGTGAATTTGCATTTCCTTCAGCCTGAGGCTTATGGTGCGTTCAAGTCACGTCGGAAAAATCGTATTTACGAGCCGAACGCACATGAACGCCACCACAACGTCGTAAATACGAGTGGGAAGTTCGGGATTTTTTTTAAGCCCCGAACTGTACGAGTTGGGGGTGTGTCAGTGCGAAACATGGCGGAATACCACAATGTTATAGGTATTTTGCAGCGACATTGTCCAGCTTTTATATTTACAACGAAGTAAGCTGATTGCCTGCACAAAATATGGTAGCATTATAACAATATAATATGTAATGATAAAGTTTACAGTGGCTTCATAAATTCGCTAAAAACATTTATAAACAAGCAAAAAACACCTGATGCACATTCTTTGCTCTTCATTTTCTATAAGTAGAAGTGCTTTTATGTGTAACTAATTAAGAGAAGGTACGATGCCATCTTACTCCGACAAAAAGTGACTTGAAAGTGACCTTTTAAATACTAACTTCCCAGGATTATTAATATCACTTTCGGAGTGAAGAGTCTTTACATTTGCCAAAAATATATGGGTTTTTTTTTTTTTTTTGGTTTTTTAAAAAATAAACAAGCCCAGCCCAATTGAGAAAAAAATAAGGCAAAAGTAATGTATTGCATTATTTTACATAAAACGTAACCAAGAAATGCAATTAGTTACTTTTTTTACTGAGTAACCCAATATTGTAATGGATTACTTTTAAAAGTAACTTTCCCCTACACAATCAAAAATACAACTACAAATGCTTGACTCTCCTCTGTTTTCTATTTATATTAACTATTCAAATTATATATTCATTATAAAATAATACAAAAGCATCTTGGTTTGCGTACTGAAAAACAAACATTCTATAAACGTGAAACCAGACCTTTCTAAACATGAAACAAGCAACTTATTTTCAAAAAATAGTGGTGACTGGTTGTAAATCATAAGACTAATCATGATTATTTTATTCTATTGACAGCCCTAGATACCATATTCTTTGTGAAAAGATTTAGATTTACACATCTAACTTTACTCTGACAGAAGGTAGGAGAAGATACAAAAGCTAATCATTTAATTTTGCAAGCAATGTTATGCTAGCCATGTTGTTACTAAAATGTCACAAATAATATTTCTCGCACACAGTATAAATGGACCTTTATACATTATATAGTTGGTTTTACATTATAAAGTGACAAAATCCCTCACAATTTTGTCAAAATATTTAAAGGTACAATATGTAATAATTTTGGCCGCTAGAGGTCGCTAGAAGCTTATTCAAAATAAAGGTGTAGCTTGATGACGTAGCGCGTAGCTTGAAAATGTTATAACGATACTCTGCGCGTTCGCTCAGCGACTGTTGTGAGACACTTGTTGCACACTGCAGTAAGATAGATCGATTTTAGAATATCATATTAAATGATGGATGGCTTGTGTTGATAAATGGCATGCAATTAATTTTAAAACGTATTGTATGATGGAGAAAATTATGTATTAGGGCAATTCCACGCAAAGGTCATCTTTACCATGAAAAAAAAAAGTTTTAACCAAAAGAACAAAACCCTTTTTAAATTGTCCATTTAGGTCTGTAATATACTGTATTAATGTGCTCTAACAGAAATTTTAAGAAAATTGCCTTGTTTATCCACAATATATGTGGTAAGCAACAATGCTTAAATTAAATTTTCAACCAACCATATTTCATGCTTTCAAAAAAGGGATCAAAGACCCCATTTTTTTAAACTTTATTTTAGCAGTAAGCATTGTGTAGAAAGATGGATACATGCCTGATAAATAAATACACTCATTTAGTCATAACAGCACTGCCTGATGAATTTATAAGAGCTAGAATAAAGAGGTCAGGACGCTTCAGTGCTCTGTCACGTCCGTAACGTTTTAAAGATTAAGTTTATTTCATATAACAATTATAAATGCAAATAACTCGAAACTTTATATGCAAAGCTAAATTATGTTTATGCTTATTAGGATCAACAATTCATTTCACTACGTTGCTCTGAACAACCATAATAAGCGTTACGGACGTGACCGTTACGGACGCTTCATATTAAATCCTATGAGTTTGCTTCTTTATATTGCTATCATCTGTTTCAGGCTTACCATATCAGAACATATCCAATAATCGCAATACTCTTTGTGCTTTGTTAGTTTTAATATGAAAAAGGTTTAACTTTCAAATTCAGTCGATTTTATAACAAAATTTAAACAATAGATGTCGCTCTTTAATAGCCTACGGCGCGTGACAGATTAGCTACTGCAGCGCCTGTAAGCGGCGGATCAGGTGCACATGAACCGATCTTCTCTTCCTCTTGCCAGAGAACGAAATATGAACATCAAAAGGTAGGCCTATATGAAACAGTACAACTTATAGAAGAGCATTGTGTCTCATAGGACACTTACCTCGGGAATTGGGATGTCGCGTTACCGGTTGGTTAAAAATGAATAGCCTAGCCTATATTGATCACAATCTGCGCGATCAAGCTGACAAAATGAAAATAATAAGATTGCAATAATTTTGACTTGAAATAAAGTTTGATCATTTTGACTCAAGACTCCGCTTTAAACTCTGAAAACTAGACGAAAAAAACCGTGTGGTCATTCATACACAAAACATAAAACTGACATGATTGCGATTGGCAATAGTGTCAATCGGTTCACCTGACTGTGGGGAAAACATGCGATTTTAAACTGCTTTATGATAAACATTAATATTTGTCAATGTATTTTAGCAAGCAGTTCTGTAAGAAGGAAAATCATGGTCTCTAAATTGATTCTTGAACAACGCACATGCTTGTCAACACGAGAAATAGGTCTAATCCATAACCTTTTGCACTACAGAGTATAACGTTACATTTGTATAAAGTTTAGTAAAAAGTTGATAAATTGTGGAGTCTTACCATACTGGTATCCCAGATTTCAGTATTTGGTGGTTTAAATGCTTGCTTGAGGTCTCTGTGAAAGTTTTAAAGCAGTTTTAAACCAGTCTTCTGTGCCGCTTTCAGACCGGTCACATCCGTAACGGAAAACTGTCACATCCGTAACGTTGTTTTTTCCTCATTAATGCGAACATGAAAAATGAAATAAAATTATTATTTTATGCTCTGTGGAGAGCCAACCCTTCTTCATTCAGTGGGCAGTATTACTTTTGGTTTGCGCAATGTAATTCACAGAATTCTTAAAAAATATGTTGTCACCCAAATCTTAGTGACTTTTTTTGTCACGTCCGTAACGCTGTATATTTCCCCTCATCTAAAATATAAAACAGTTGAATAGACTGACATTTTTCTAATGTCTGGACTCCTTTAGTAAGGGATTATGAATATATAAATAGACGGTTCAATATGTTACTATTAAATGCATTCTTTGAGCGTTTATATTTCAAGTTTTGACTCCAAATGTCACGTCCATAACGCTGGAATTGCCCATTACTGTTAATAAAAATAAAGCTGCATCTGATTATGCTATGTTAGCTACTTGACAAAATAGTGTTTTTCTCTGAGGCATGGTAAAGCATGGTACTCGCAAAAAAATCAAGAATTAGATTTAAACAATAAGACTAAACATGTTGAGCTATATAACAATCCGTTTCCTGTCTATAAATATATCAAAACAGATGTTCCCTTGTCTATTAAAACGTGTAATATATTAAAGCGTCCATGGTTTCTACAAAATAAAACCGGAAACCGAGGGTAACGCGGGTATGACGCGATTGACAGGCGACTCCTCACACGTCCCGGAGCCTTGGTTAAAACTGCAATTTTCTCACGATTTACAAATAGTTGGAAACATTTGGGATATTGTAAGTACTCAAGTGAACAAAATATATAACACTGGCCTAGTGGTTTTTGGATATTTTACTGCAAAAATATTACATATTGTACCTTTAAGAGTCCCCGGCATCAAAAAGTTTGACAACCCCTGCTGTTATTGAACCTTTTCCTCAGTTACAGTTGCTAAACATCCGCAAATGTCCCCGAGATCATATTTCTGACAAAATCCAACCGCTAAAGGAATATAATAGCACATCACTTTGCAGTTATCATCAAAACAACTTTAAATTCTCCATGGTTCACGAGTGAGTACGGTTTGTTAGTCAGTGGACAGCGCCGTCGTGCTGAAATCTCTGGCGCCGCAGCCTCAATGCTCGGGTCAAAACAACATTACATATTCACATCGATTAAACCGGAATAGTGTGCTATTGTACTATAAGCTGTCACGATGAAGTGTGCACTTGTATAAAGGCAAAATGGCGCATAATACAATCCCAGAGCTGAGAATGAAGCAGAGGCCTGATCTCCATATGACTAATAAGCACAAATGTGATTCTGACACACTCAGAACCACGGGCTCTATATGGCAAACGAATAACACACACAGGGATCATTCACACCTCATTCCTCCTCAACCCTTCAGCTCGAGATATATCTCCTTTTCACATATAGGATCCATAAAGCTCTTACTTCAACATGGACTGCTCCTTCTCCTCCTCTTTCTTCTGCCTGTCCATGACACCGAGGATGATCTTCCTCTCCTCCTCGGTGAGGTGGCTCAGGTCCGGCATCTCCGGCAGGACAGGCCCGCTGCGGAGCCCGGCTGGAGCAGACATCTTTACACGCCGATGCTGAAGAAGATCAATAACCAGACTTAATCCATGATGAATGTAAGGTCTATTTGATCAATCATCAGTGGATTTTGGTTGCTCAGGAATCAAAGCACCCACAGCAGCATCTCTGATGACCGTTATGATGTTTTACAACACTATAAAACAGGTTAAGTTATTACACAACTATTGAAATGATAACAATGCAAGCTCAAAGAATATATAAGGTGGATTTTACAGCATTAGATCAATCATTCTCTGAGCAACAGAATAATGGATACAGCTGGTCCTTTAAAGGCAATGGCTATTGAAATGAACGTAATCCTGTTTAAAATTCTCCTCTTCCTCAATAATAATAAAAAAAAAAAAAGAAAATGAATAAAGCAACGATGCAGTATGAATAAAATAGCAGATGTTATTCCAGATCTCAGTGAGGATGTGAAAGCGCCTCTTGCCTTTTATTTGGCCATCATCCTGTTCAATCCTGTCTAACCCATCGCTGTCATCGTCCTGGAAAAGTTCTTTTCCATCTCATAATAAATATTTGTTTCCCTTTTGAGTCCCTCTGCTCTGGTGCCTCGCTTTCCTCCAGGTTTGGTAATTCTTGAAGATATCTTAAATACACAAAAATGGATGCAGCGACAGAGAATCCCAATTGGAAGAGTGTGGGCGGAGCAAAGCCGCCCGGCTGGGAGGCGAATTTACCAATCGTGCTATGGCGAAGGGTTGCCGTTTAATATTCATGAGGCAGCGTTCGCTTTTGGAAGGAAACAACATGACGTCAGCACGGTCTATTTTGATATTTAAAAGCATCATTCGCCATTGGAACGGATGCACTTGACGTCAGCGTTACATAATTAATATTCAGTAGCCAAACCTTTTTTTCTTTTTTTTTCAATGCTAGGAAAATGGGTATTTGTAGATTTATAGCAAGTTTCCCATAATAAACAATAAACATTACAACTTTCCCTGACGTTTAATAATCCTTCTAGAATAACGTTAATAGAGCGTGATAAAAAAAAAAAAATTGTTTCATTTTCTAGTACACAAAATTGACAAGTGTGTAATACATTAAAATTAAATCTTCCAAAAAAATGTTTTCAACATTTCAATTCTGATAGTCAGGTACTAAAACCAGAACTCATCGTCAGCATGAACCAATGAATATTTAAGTGCTTGACCATTGGAAGGTCATGACGACACAACGTCAGTATGACCTAATGAATATTCATCTAAACCTTTGCCATAGTAGGACTTGCAATTTCATTGACAGCCAGTGGAAAATCATAGTGAAAAAACGGACTGGAACCTTCATTCGAGCAGGATCAGCAATAAATTCTAAAAATAACCTCAGAAGGGCCCCTTGCAGATTACATTCATAGACCAATAATTTGTGAATTTATTACACCCTTTATGGAATAATAATACGTCCTTTTAAGAGTTGATAATGCTCAATCACATTTTAAAGTGCAAAATAAAATATCTACTTCATTTCAATTTAGAGCCAAATAAAACACCTGCATTAAATATTAATGAGGTGATTTTTGATTCCATACGGGATTACAATACAAGGTTTTAATTAACCACATCAAAGCATGTCCATCAATATATCAAACATTACTACATTATGTAATGATAATGTCGTTACTACATTATGTATGCTTAGATCATTAGTCAAAAATTGATACGTCAGATGCTTAATGACTTCTTAATGAAAGCATTACCCAGGTCTTCATCCAACAGTTTCTGACTGTATATTTATTCCTTACTCTCCATTTCTCACTGGCTGCAAGAGTTTTAAATGAGAGTAGATTGAGATGATAGGATTATGGACTAAAAAGGTGAAGAGGATCTTTTATCCCATTAGAGCATTAAGTCTTTAAAAGGATGGGGAAAAACTGCACTGGTTAACATTAGCAAACAATTATACATCACACAAACACCATAAACACAGGTTTGCATTTAAAGGCTGAGTGTAAATTGAGAGATCCTTAAAAGGATCCTTGATTATGATTTCTTTTTTAACTTTAGTTAGTGTGTAATGTTTCCGTTTTAACATAAACATCATCTGCAAAGTTACGACGCTCAAAGTTCAATGCAAAGGGAGATATTCTTTTACAGAAAACACTTGACTACAGCAAAAGGGACTACAACGAGCTTCTTCCCGGGACGTAGACATCACAAAACCCAAAATTTACATAAACTCTGCACCTGAGAACATGCAACAAAGGGGGTGAGGCCATGTTGGGCTGCTTTAGAGAAGAGGAAGAGTTGGTGTAGTTAGTAGTGTTGTATTCATGCCGTCATTTTACGCCGGACTGCTTCACAAACGAGGGTCAATTCAACCCTCGATTTGCACAAAAGATTAACATGATGGCACATGCTAGATGAGTTGAATCAACTCCACAGCAGCTACATAAATTTATCCACTAAACATTCAGAAACGTCCAGTTTCATTCTAAAAGTTGTAACTTCTTCCTGAGTCTCTCCATCAGTGTCTGACTCCGGTTTGAACAATGTAAGAATGAACACAGTTACTGACAAACATAATTTTTGCTGCGTGAGATTCTCCAGCTTTGTTGTTGTTGAGCAACTGAAGCGCGAGCTGTTAAAGCTCCGCCCTCTTTTTGAAAGCCAGCCGGAAGCAGCAGCTCATTTGCATTTAAAGGGACACACACAAAAACGGCGTGTTTTTGCTCACACCCAAATAAGGGCAAATTTGACAAGCTATAATAAATGATCTGTGTTTGAGCTGAAACTTCACAGACACATTCTGAGGACACCAGAGACTTATTTACATGTGGTGAAAGGGGCATTATAGGTTCCCTTTAACAATAGGCTACCAATCTTAACTTAGCAATTATTGAAGTCCACCATAAGATTTCTGCTCCTTTCAAATGCAGCCCACTTAAGATCAGTAAGAACACCTACAAGGTAACCTTGCTCCATAGTAAATTTATGTTAATTAATTTACATACTGATAACAGTAGGTGGTGATCGAAACACATTTGCAACGTTCCTGTTCACATTCACACCAATGCAGAGGGTAAATTGAAAACATTAATTATTCACAGATGAAGACAATGTTTATTGTTCATATTCAACCAATTATAAAATGAGTAATTCTATAATGATTTGCATGCGAATGTAAAATTCTTTACAAATATGCAGCAGTATGCTGAAAGTTCTTGTATATACCAAAAAATGTTTTAGTATGGAAGTAAAAGAGTGGCCAAAGAGTGGAATTTTCTGGAGCGCGTCCGTGTTTGGGAGAACAGAAACCCATCCATCGAAAGCACCTCTTTAATTCATCTCTTACTCCACAACAGCCACCACATGTTTCTCCTTTTCTGTCACCACTGGAATAGATCCCGGCTTGCTGTGTTTGCGGATGTTTACGTCCCTAAAAACACACACACACAAAGAAGCAAAGACAATCAGAATGCCAATCAAACTCAAACATGGATTCATTTCCTTTTGCTGCCAGTACAATGGAGCCAAACATCAAAAGATTAAAGTTGAAGTGAGTCATTTTTTTCTTGTTTTTCCAAACAAGTCACAGTGAACATGTTGAACTTGTTATTGTATGTAATGCAAATGAGTTTATGGTTTTTGAGTGAATTATAACCTTTAGTTCTCACAAAACCTGTCGAGGATTGTTCAAGATACACATCAGCACTGAAAACTGAAAAGTCTTAACATTTGGTGAAAGGAACTTACTTCCTGCGCTGGGCTAGTTTCATTTCCCGCTGCTCTCTCTTTTGTCTCAGGAGTTCTCTGGGCAGGTGGCGGTAAGTGGCGATGCGTTTCACCTGTGGGTGGTACTGAAATTTCTCAATCAGCTTCTTGTTGTAGTTTGCGGCAGCTTTTTCTCGGGCAGAGAGCTGTGAACAATGAGATTTGAGTCAGTGGTCAAAACATATACATAATATACATTTTGCTAAAGTAGAAAAGATTTTCCTATGGGAACCTGCTTTCTAACTGTATTAATGTACACATTTCTTAGGAATGCACTGTGGCAGCAAAAATATCTTGAAAAGTCTTTTTAGTTTGGCAATCAACGTAAAGCAGCACATTTTTCAGTAGAAGAACCCAAGTGCTCCTCATCTATCTCTCTATCATAACATTTCTGTGGCTCCCGGGCTTTGGCGCATCTCACTCCACACCCCTCCAAAGGCTTTCATTCTAATTAAAAGCAATGATTTTCTCAAATTCAATTTGTTTAGGGCAATCTAATAGCTGCTGATGCCATCAGAGCGCTCGGGAGGAAAATCTGAAGGCCTGTTAACTCTTATTTACGAACTTCTTGACAGCATTCACATGAGGTGAACAAAAACAAACATGACTCTGCAGATTCCATGGAGACATCCCATAACAGAGCTATTGTGTTTGTAGTCCAAAAAAAACCAACGCTGCGTCCAAAATCGAATATGAAAAACCTATTAAGAACCTTCCGGCAAGGTTCTGAAGTGCGCATTCGATGGACACTTTACTATCCAATGAAGCCATGGGGGAGGATTTATGAATGCAAGAAGCGACACATGTAGTATGTCCGAATTTCATTCATACTACCCATTTCATAGTATATAGTGCGGACATTTTCAAAGGTTGTGAAGTAAATTCAAATGTAAATGTAGTACCCACTCAGTACATGATTTCAGACATAGCACAAGAAGCGAATTAGAATTTCAGCCATTGGATCCCACAGAAATTTCATATTGAATTTTAGAATAAGAATTTTTTTATATATTAATTACACATACAGTATGTGTAATTAAACTGAAAAAATGTACAAAAAAATGGACTCGATCACTTTATATGCTGAACAGATTTGATTTAGGATTTTATTCATATATAAACATTCATCAACTCACACATCTGTTGTGCTAAGCTCAAGCATGTTTGCTTGACATGTGAGAGCCAATGAGGTTCATTCTCGTGCGTTACGCAGCACGTTTGAGCTTCCGCAAGAGGTCTGTTCTCACGCATCAGTCAGGTTCGGTTGAGTTTCTGCTTGTGTTTGCGGATCAATATTTACATGTGAATAAAATCTGAAATTAAATCTGTTCATCATATAAAGTGATCATGTCTCTTCAGAAAAGTTTCTTCAATTCATATGGATTAGTTTTATGATCTCTCTATGAATTTTTTGAGACAATAAAGTGCTAGTTGGGTAGCTGTCTATGGGGGTGGGGGACAGAAATCGCTCAGATTTCATTAAAAAGATTTTCATTTGTGTTCCGAAGATGAGCGGAACTCTCACAGGTTTGAAATGATGTGGGTAAAACTAACCCTTTAAGAGTCTATGACTGGATCATTATTGCCGTGATTATTATGTTTCTAGGACGTCATATGTTTGGCAACAACAAAAGTTGATGCACCTCTTGATGGAAATAAATGTGATATTTCCATCAAGAGGTGCATTAATTTCTGGTCAAGATCTTGTGTTGACAATGCAAGAGTCAAGAACTCTCTAAAGTCTACTCCAGCACATCTCAAAGGCTTTCAATGAATTAAATAAAAGGCCATAAATGAAAACATGGCCCCTTTAAAGGAACACACCACTTTTTTTGAAAATAGCCTCATTTTCCAACTCCCCTAGAGTTAAACAGTTGAGTTTTACCGTTTTCGAATCCATTCAGCCGATCTCCGGTTCTGGCGGTACCACTTTTAGCATAGCTTAGCATAGTTCATTGAATCTGATTAGACCGTTAGCATCGCGCTTAAAAATGACCAAAGAGTTTTGATATTTTTCCTATTTAAAACTTGACTCTTCTGTAGTTACATTGTGTACTAAGACCGGCGGGAAATAAAAAGTTGTGATTTTCTAGGCTGATATGGCTAGGAACTATACTCTCATTCAGGCGTAATAATCAAGGAACTTTGCTGCCGTATCATGGCTGCAGCAGTGCAATGATATTACGCAGCGCCCGTGAGCCCCTGCTTGCACAGGGAACGTGTCTTGCAACCATGGAGACGTTTGTGAGAGACGCTGCGTAATATCATTGCGCCTGCTGCAGCCATGATACGGCAGCAAAGTTCCTTGATTATTACGCCTGAATGAGAGTATAGTTCCTAGCCATATCGGCCTAGAAAATCGCAACTTTTCATTTTCCGCTGGTCTTAGTACACGATGTAACTACAGAAGAGTCAAGTTTTAAATAGGAAAAATATCAAAACTCTTGGGTCATTTTTAAGCGCAATGCTAACGGTCTAATCAGATTCAATGAACTATGCTAAGCTATGCTAAAAGTGGTACCGCCAGAACCGGAGATCGGCTGAATGGATTCGAAAACGGTAAAACTCTACTGTTTAACTCTAGGGGAGTTGGAAAATGAGCCTATTTTCAAAAAAAGTGGAGTGTTCCTTTAATAGAAATGATACACATAAATGTGCTTATGTGCAAAAATATGATATTGTGAATGTAAAAAGTCACTTAGAGAGAGTCAACCTCATAAACAGAGTATTTTTATATTTATCTAGTAAAATAGGCACTTGATCAGATGGCTAAGAAAAACAAAAACAAACCAAACCCAGCTCCAAAGAGCTTCTCCAGACAACAGACTCTTGATTCAGCATCTGCTCCTTTAATTAAATACTCTCATGTGCCTGATAGTTTAATGTCTTCATTATTTTTCCTGCTTTAAGTGATTGGCTGATTCAAACTGCTGATAACTGCAGTGAGTGTCTGATCTCTTTAAGTGAAACGCATCAGAATAAATCTCTCCCTTAAAGTCCAGTGGGAGCCAAAAACTTGCCAACGCTGGACCGCATGAGGGAATCAGATGAACTAGAGCTGATACGAGATGATGGGGAGAAGAAACTACATTCACCTGGAGCAAAACCAACCAGCAAAAAGCATTGCTTCCACGTGCATTTACAGGTGAAGTTTACTTAAAGTGGCCAGTTTTGTAACAATTATTTTCCCCTGACATGAATTGGAGCTGCTTAACAGATAATATCTTATTTTTAAGATCAGATTCCATTAAAAGGCTGAATAATATTTCAGCTAAACCATCCAGCACTAATCTATACTATTTTTTGACAGAGAACTAAATTATTCAAGTCTCTTATGCCTAAATGAACCATAAAAGTGCCTCAATCTTTAACAAACATCTATGGACATGTGCGGATTTCCTTGTAAGCAAACTTCACTTTATGAAATAGGTGTAGGCACTTTGGGGCACTCTATTACAAGAGTTGCTTTGACAAGACACATAAAACTCTAGAGCTTTTTCCTGGCAAGGTTTCAGACCGTGGCAACACTGCCATAGAAGTGCTTAATGAAAGTGATTTGTGGGTGTAATTCCTTTTAAGTGCTTGGTAGGGTGACCACAGGGCCAACTGTGGCCCATATTATCCAAAAGAGTGCATTTGCAACAAGTTAACACCCACACAAATCTCTACAATCAAGGATGGAACCTAGAGTCAGGGAGTTAAGGATTAGTTAGCTTTACTCACCCTCAAGTGATCCTAGGTGTATACGACTTTCTTCTTTCTGATGAACACAACTGGAGTTATATTAATAAATATCCTCACACATCCAAGCTTTATAATGGCAGTGAACAGGACCAACGGGTTTGAAGCTCAAGAAAGTGCATTCATTCATCATAAACATCCGTTACGCTTTCTTAACAAGTTGAATACAGACGGCGGTCTGGCAGAAGCTACACAAACGAATCGCTTCACTTCAGGACTTTATTAACCCCTCGGAGCCGTGTTTTGTTTTGGATGGATGCACTTTCTTGAGCTTTATACTCATTGGTCCTGTTCACTGCCATTATAAAAGCTTAGATGCGCCAGGATATTTATTAATTTAAAGTTTTGTGTTCATCTGAAAAAAAAAACCATATACACCTAGGACGGCTTGAGGTTGAGTAAAGCTTGGGAAAATTTTATTTGAAAGAGAATGAATCCTTTAAAACTACTTTTGGGTGACTTGGATATAAAATGGGATCATGCGCTCACCAATCCGAGCTTCTCTGAAGCATTGGCCTTCCACAGCCGAATGTTCATCTCGTCAGAACCGCTCATGATGTATTTGTTGTCAGCCGACCATCTCACACAGATGACATGCTGCATACGTTTGGTGTGGTACACCTCCCTGAGGATTGTGGAAAATTACATGTAATGCAAGAAATTTGCTCCATTTACTTTCTTATTGCTAGATAGATAGATAGTGCTTAAAACAAGGATTAAAACAAGTTGCCCAACTGACAGATTTTTTCCCCCTTGTTTTAAGCACTTTTTTTGTCTGAAAACAAGACTTATTATCTCAAGTCATTTTGCTTCTCAAATAGACCTAAATTTATCTTGATTTAAGATTTTTGATAGATATTTTTGATTGAAAACGACAAAAATACCAAGCAAGAAAAACATGTTTGCAGTACTGTTCGTTTTAAGCATCCAGTGCGAAATTTAATGCCACTTTTGATTTTCTGATCTGATTTAAGACCACAATGTTCATGTTTTTCTTTCTTCAGTTAAAAAGAAATGAAGGTTTTTGAGGAAAACATTCCAGGATTTTTTTCCATTTAGTGGACTTCAGTGGCTTCCAATGGGTTGAAGGTCCAAACTGCAGTTTCAGTGCAGCTTCAAAGGACTCTACATGAACCCAGACATAGGAATAAGCGTCTTACCTTGCAAAACGATTGGTCATTTTCTAAAAAAATGTATATACTTTTTAACCACAAATGCTCATCTTGCACTAGCTCTGCAATGCAACACGCATTACGTTATCACGTTGGAAAGGTAACACGTGATGTAGGCGGAAGTACTAATCCAGTGTCTACAAAGCTAACGTGCAAAGAACAAGTCAAGCACTCTTTACCAAAAAAATAAATAAAAAAAAAGTAAAACAACTTTATTAGCCGATTTCGAAGTTGCAAGAGAAAATTTGTTTTTCGCCCTACATCACGCGTGACCTTCCCAATGTGATTATGTAATGTGTGCCGATCGCAGAGCACTGCAAGAATGAGCATTTGTGGTAAATATAATTATCTTTTTTACAAAATGGCAGATGTTTCACTAGATAAATCCCTTATTCCTGGTCTGGGATTGTGTAGAGCTCTTTGAAGCTGCAATGAAACTGCAATTTGGACCTTTAAACTGTTGATAGCCGCTGAAGTCCACTAAACAGAGAAAAATCCTGGAACATCGTGGATGACATGGGGGTGAGTAAATTTGAATTCTAAAGTGAA
Source organism: Chanodichthys erythropterus (assembly GCF_024489055.1). Taxonomy (NCBI): domain Eukaryota; kingdom Metazoa; phylum Chordata; class Actinopteri; order Cypriniformes; family Xenocyprididae; genus Chanodichthys; species Chanodichthys erythropterus. The sequence goes on from NC_090222.1 coordinate 33,864,643, forward strand.
TAAATCCTTTAAGGCCTTAATTTGTGGACCAATGAAGAAACCCTGTATATTTTGACATGAATGAAAATACTACTAGATGACTTTCATTATAGATCTCTTTGGCTTTTCCACACCACTCTCACCTGCTGTGGCCTGCATCTTTCCCAAAGATGCGGATGGTTTTGTCAAAGCTGGCGGATACAAGCTCCCTTCCTGTAGGTGAATAATCCACATCAAGCACAGCGGATACATGATCCATGTGCACAGTCACAGGAATATCCAGATACCTTATGTCATAAGTATAAAGGCTGTGGGAAAAAAAAAAAAAAAGATGACATGATTTATTTACACACACTCAATTTTTCATGTCAAGGTTTAC